>NW_026111869.1:0-50000 GCF_024679095.1 Eriocheir sinensis | reverse complement strand
ACAATTAAATAACAATGACAGTGTGAAGATTACCGAGACAAGCGTGACTTTTTTCCCTTATTTTTTCCTCACTTTTTTCCCTTATTTTCCCTCTCATTTTTCCCTCCCTCACTTTTTTCCCTTATTTTTTCCTCACTTTTTTCCCTTATTTTCCCTCTCATTTTTCCCTCCCTCACTTTTTTCCCTTATTTTCCTTCTCATTTTTCCCTCCATCACTTTTTTCCCTTATTTTTTCCTCACTTTTTTCCCTTATTTTCCCTCTCATTTTTCCTTCCCTCACTTTTTTCCCCTTATTTTCCCTCTAATTTTTCCCTCCCTCATTTTTTTTCCTTATTTTCCCTCTCTTTTTTCCCTCCCTCACTTTTTTCCCTTATTTGCCCTCTCATTTTTCCCTCCCTCACTTTTTTCCCTTATTTTCCCTCACATTTCTCCCTCCATCACTTTTTTCCCTTATTTTCCCCTCTCATTTTTCCCTCCCTCACTTTTTTTCCTTATTTTTTCCTCTCTTTTTTCTCTTATTTTCCCCTCTCATTTTTCCCTCCCTCATTTTTTCCCTTATTTTTCCCTCTCTTTTCCCTCCCTCATTTTTTCCATATTTTTCCTCTCAATTTTCCCTCCTTCACTTTCTTTTCCTCTCACTTTTCCCTCCTTCGCTTTTTTCCCTTATTTTCCCTCTCATTTTTTTCCTTATTTTCCCTCTGCTTTTCTCCCTCCCTCCTTTTTTTCCCTTATTTTCTCCTCTCATATTTTCTCCCTCACTTTTTTCCCTTATATTTCCTCTCATATTTTCCCTTCCTCATTATTTTCTTGTATTTCCTCCCCTCATTTATTCCTTCCTGACTTATTTTACATTTTTTTACTAATCGTGTTTTGCTTTTTATTTCATTTTCATGCCCCGAGAGAAATGATTCGGTGGTTTTTTTTTCTATATTCTCACAAAAATCAATAAAAAGAAGACAACAACAACAACAATGGCAATGCGAAAATATTATGATAGAAAAAGGAGGAACTAAGTCAATAGAATAGTAAAAACATAACAAAATAATAGCCTCTCATCGTAGCAAGACAAAAATCCTCCGCCATCACTGAAATATAAAATAAAGGACTCGATGAAAGTTCAGTGTTGGTGGCTAATAATTATTCATGCAACTCTATTTTGATCGCCTGCCTGGCTGCCTCCCATTGCTCACCTTCTTTTGCTTTACTTTTACTGTTGTTGTTTTTTGTTTTGGAGGAGCGACAAAGTGAAAAAAAGATGTCATTTTCAAAACAAATTCCTACTCGTGTTTGTGAAATATTATGGTCGTGCAGCTGTGTATGTTAAGGTTGGGGGGGGGGGGGTGCCTGCCTGTGTGTGTGTGTGTGTGTGTGTGTGTGTGTGTGTGTGTGTGTGTGTGTGTGTGAATGGGTGGGTGTGTATAACTATTTACTTGGGTGTGTATCTATTTATATATCTATCTATCTGTGCGTATTTATGCTAAGAGTGTGTGTGTGTGTGTGTGTGTGTGTGTGTGTGTGTGTGTGTATTATGCAGGCGGTGTGTCAGGCCGTAATGGCATACATTATAAACACATTGTCAGGAATCGCCCTCGCCTCAGCCAGATTAGTCAGCCCTTTGCGGAGTGACAGGCAGCCCGCCCGATGTCGCCTGGCTCCTTCCGCCTGCCTGCTCTCTGCGTTTGCTGTGGGGTGTCATTGTGTGTGTGTGTGTGTGTGTGTGTGTGTGTGTGTGTTTACAGTAAAGGAAGCAGCTCAAGGGCAAAATAAAAATAATGATGATAAAAAAATCCTGCTCGTCACTGTCCCTATAAAAAAAGAGTTCAGAAGAGTTGCCAAAAGAGGTCAGTTTCGGGAGGAGAGGTGTCTCGGTACTCTCCTCTTGCTTGAACTATTTCGCTTTGCATGCATAAACTTACCTGTGTCAAGTTTACGAGCTGTCGACTTTACGCCATTAAGATATTAATTCGTACAGTATTGGTGGAGAATGACTCGAAGGGGATAACTGTGCGGCCTTTCTTGCTTGAACTTAAAAATGTAATAGTCTTGCGTATGAAATATAAAGTCAGCCTCAGAAGTCTTGCAGGCCAGAAGTTGTCTCAAGGTAATTTGTACTGTGAAGGAGCTTATGTTCATTAGCAAGAGAGAGAGAGAGAGAGAGAGAGAGAGAGAGAGAGAGAGAGAGAGAGAGAGAGAGAGAGAGAGAGAGAGAGAGAGAGAGAGAGAGAGAGAGAGAGAGAGAGAGAGAGAGAGAGAGACAGACAGACAGACAGACAGAGAGAGAGACAGACAGACAGAGAGAGAGAGAGAGAGAGAGAGAGAGAGAGAGAGAGAGAGAGAGAGAGAGAGAGAGAGAGAGAGAGAGAGATTCTGCGAGAGAGCTCCTTCTGTGTGTTTGGCTAATGCTTTTTGGGGGCAGGTGTTGTGGTGTGTTCGGGAAAGTGTCGCCTCAAGGTCTAGTGTTGAGTGTGTACAGCCAGCACGTGGGAACTTCCATAACATTTTGGTTACAATGTTCATGTTTTTTTCTTCAAAATTTAAAATTATTAGTATTAAAAAAAATAGTTGGTCCATGGTAAATTACATCATCTTATCTTTTCATTATCCTAAAGCCACTTTCCTGGGCCCCGTGTTATCAGCGAGGGCAAAACGCCGCGATGCCCCGAAAGCCGAACACAAATTACGGATTCCGCGGAACCGCCGACGGTCACTGCCATAACGAGGATTTTCCCCCAATCACTTGTCTGGCGCGTGTATATAATGCAACACACACACACACACACACACACACACACACACACACACTACTCCGTGGCGCAATTGATTAGAGCGCTGCGCTGCCAGGCTTCACGAGCTGACAGGGCGGCGGTTGGAGCCCGCTCAGGCCGGATTCTTTCCGTTGACTAGGAGTGGTTACTGTCCCCCCTTGAGCAAGGGGGATGGGGTGTGTGGTGTGTGAGGTCCTGGCATTACTTAAAGATCGACGATAAAGAGCACTTGCTCATGTCGGGAGGGTACCTGCTGGCGATTACGAGTCCAACACGTGGTCAGGCCGTGGTGAATTACACACACATACACATTTGCCATTCATACACATAGATAGATGGATAGATAGATAGATAGATAGATACCCTCAGATAGATAGCTATACACACACACACACACACACACACACACACACACACACACACACACACACACACACGTACAGAAAATAATATGTTTTTGATATCTAACAAAGTAACTGAAATGTAGAACATATCATTAAATAAGTAAGCCGGAAAAGATTAGTAATGTTATAAAAATTTGATTTGTTTTCAGTCGTGTCGAAAGCGAGGATTTTTCTTTTCTTCTTCCCCTGTTGAAATATATTAATCTAATGTCAAACACACACGTCTCATATTTAATTATCTCGCTAGTATGAATCTGATTAGTTAGTACGTACAAAGTATATATCCCTAATTAGACGACGAGTTGAGTAGTCTTCCCCGAGCGGTAAATATCAGAGCAGCGTCCGTCCTGGTTGAGTTGAGTGGAATCTTCCCCGAGCGGTAAATGCCAGAGCAGCGTCCGTCATGGTTGAGTTGAGTGGAATCTTCCCCGAGCGGTAAATATCAGAGCAGCGTCCGTCCTGGTTGAGTTGAGTGGAATCTTACCCGAGCGGTAAATGCCAGAGCAGCGTCCGTCATGGTTGAGTTGAGTGGAATCTTACCCGAGCGGTAAATGCCAGAGCAGCGTCCGTCATGGTTGAGTTGAGTGGAATCTTTCCCGAACGGTAAATACCAGAGCAGCGTCCGTCCCGGTGCTCAGTGCTTCAGAGGTTTGATCAGACTTGCGGCACTACTCGCCTGCACGGGAGGGTTGATTGTTGTCCCAAGGAGACGTGCCGCAGGACCAAGCTCTGTAGCAAGGTGTGAGCGCCGATACACCGTGTACCCGCGCCATCATCCTCAAGCCCATGTATCTGAATTACACCTCATATTAGAACTGAATAAAAAATAGATATTACTTATGAAGTTCCCATAGTTAGTCGCCGCTCCACCTCTTTACTACAATTGGCACCAACCTTTTTCCAAATATTATCGTTGCCACATGATATCTTAAACAACACCTCATATCAAAACTGAGTAAAAGATTGATTTTCCTTCTCAATTTATCAAACTGGTCGCCCTTCCACCTCTTTACTACGATAGACACAACTTTTAACCCAATATTAACTATACCAGATGACAAAAGTATAAATTTAATATCTTCCTTTGCCTAACCTGACAATCCTAATACCTCTGACATGTTTTTTTTTTATTCTTCCGTCTTGTCTTGCCTTATCTGACAATCCCAATACCTCTAACATGTTATTTTATTATCCTGTCTTGCCTTATCCGACAATCCCATTACCTCTAGCATTTTCTTTTAATCTCCTGTCCTGCCTTGTCTCACCTGACAGTCCCAATACCTCTAACATGTTGTTTTTTATTCTCCTGTCTTGCCTTGCCTAACCTGTCAATCCCCGTACCTTTAACATGCTTTTTTTATTCTTCTCTTGCCTTGCCTAACCTGACAGTCCCAATACCTCTCTAACTTGCTTTTTAATTCTCCTGTCTTGCCTTGCCTAACCTGACAATCCCAATACCTCTAACATGTTTTTTTTTATTCTCCTGTCTTGCCTTGCCTAACCTGATAACCCCAATACCTCTAACAATTTTTTTTTTATTCTCCTGTCTTGCCTTGCCAAACCTGACAACACCAATACCTCTCTAACTTGCTTTTTAATTCTCCTCTTCCCTTGCTTAACCTGACAATCCCAATACCTCTAGCATGCTATTTCAATATCCTGTCCTGCCTTGCCTGACCTGACAGTCCCAATACCTCTAACATACTTTTTTTTATTCTCCTGTCCTGCCTTGCCTCACCTGACAGTCTCAATACCTCTAACATACTTTTTTTTATTCTCCTGTCTTGCCTTGCCTCACCTGACAGTCTCAATACCTCTAACATGCTTTTTTATTCTCCTGTCTTGCCTTGCCTCACCTGACAGTCTCAATACCTCTAACATGCTTTTTTTATTCTCCTGTCTTGCCTTGCCTCGCCTGACAGTCTCAATACCTCTGACATGCTTTTTTATTTTCCTGCCTTGCCTATCTAACCTGTCAATCCCAGTACCTCTATCATGCTATTTTATTCTCCTGTCTTCAGTGTCTTTCCTTGCCTAACCTGTTAATCCCAATACCTCTAACATGCTATTTTATCATCCTGTCTTTCCTTGCCTAACCTGACAGCCCCAATACCTCTCTTAGCCGTTTCGGTGAAACCTTTGTTATTGCGCTGGTCATATCAAAAGCTTTTGATAGGGTCTGGCACAAATTTTTGCTTTCCAAACTACCCTCCTACGGTTTCTATCCTTCTCTCTGTACCTTTATCTCCAGTTTCCTTTCTGACCGTTCATTTTCTGCTGTGGTAGACGGTCACTGTTCTTCCCCTAAACCTATTAACAGTGGTGTCCCACATGGTTCTGGCCTATCTCCCACTCTCTTTCCGTTGTTCATTGATGATCTTCTTTCCAAAACGAACTGTCCTATTCATTCCTACGCCGATGATTCCACTCTGCTAGAAGACCCATCCTACAGGAACTTAACGACTCAAGGCTGGAGGCTGCAGAACGCTTAGCCTCAGCCCTTACTATTATTTCCGATTGGGGCAAAAGAAACCTGGTGTCCTTCAACGCCTCAAAAACACAGTTTCTCCACCTATCCACTCGACACAATCTTCCAAACAACTATCCCCTATTCTTTGACAACACCCAGCTATCACCTTCCTCAACACTGAACATCCTCGGTCTATCCTTAACTCAAAATCTCAACTGGAAACTTCATATCTCATCTCTTACTAAATCAGCTTCCTCGAGGCTGGGCGTTCTGTACCGTCTCCGCCAGTTCTTCTCCCCCGCACAGATGCTGTCCATTTGCAGGGGCCTTGTCCGCCCTCGTATGGAGTATGCATCTCATGTGTGGGGGGGGTCCACTCACACAGCTCTCCTTGACAGAGTAGAATCAAAGGCTCTTCGTCTCATCAGCTCTCCTCCACATACTGATAGTCTTTTACGTCTCAAATTCCGCCGCCATGTTGCCTCTCTTTCTGTCTTCTATCGATATTTTCATGCTGACTGCTCTTCTGTACTTGCTAACTGCATGCCTTCCCCCCTCCCGCGGCCCCGCTGCACAAGACTTACTACTCATGCTCATCCCTATACTGTCCAAACCCCTTATGCAAGAGTTAACCAGCATCTTCACTCTTTCATCCCTCACGCTGGTAAACTCTGGAACAATCTTCCTTCATCTGTATTTCCTCCTGTCTATGACTTGAACTCTTTCAAGAGGAGGGTATCAGGACACCTCTCCTCCCGAAATTGACCTCTGATTTCGAACACTCCTTTAACCTCTGTTCTGGAGCAGCAAGTAGCGGGCCTTTTTTTATTTTTTTCATTACGCCCTTGCACTGTCTCCATAGCTGTAAAAAAAAAAAAAAAAAAAAAAAAAAACTCTAACATGCTTTTTATTCTCCTGTCTTCCCTTGCCTCACCTGTCAATCCCAGTGCCTCTAACATGGTTTTTAATTCTCCTCTTGCCTTGCCTAACCTGACAGTCCCATTACCTCTAACATGCTGTCTTACTATCCTGTCTTGCCTTGCCTAACCTTACAATCCCATTACCTCTAACATGCTTTTCTCTTTCTTCTTCAGGTACGTCTCACAGGATGAACACCAAACCCCCGAGCTCAGCGTACTGTAAGTTTGGAATTTTATCTTACAAACTTTTTTTCATCGAGTTTCGAAGCCAGATACTTTTATTTAGTAGTGTTGTTTTTCATTTATCTTCAACCTATCGACGCCCAAGCAAACATTTGACAAGGCTTCGTAGGGGTTGTGGTGTGGGTGTTTCCATGGGTAGTTATATGAAACTAGAGATAGTTTGACAAGGCTTCGTATGAGTTGTAGTGTGGGTGTTTCTATGGGTAGTTTTATGAGGCTAGTGATAGTTTAACAAGGCTTCGTATGAGTTGTAGCGTGGGTGTTTCCATGAGTAGTTTTATGAGGCTAGTGATAGTTTAACAAGGCTTCGTAGGGATTGTGGTGTAGGTATTTACATGGGTAGTTTTATGAGCCCAGTGATAGTTTGGCAAGGCTTCGTAGGAGTTGTGGTGTAGGTATTTACATGGGTAGTTTTATGAGCCCAGTGATAGTTTAACAAGGCTTCGTAGGGGTCGTGGTGTAGGTATTTACATGGGTAGTTTTATGAGCCCAGTGATAGTTTAACAAGGCTTCGTAGGGGTTGTGGTGTGGGTGTTTCCATGGGTAGTTTTATGAGCCAAGTGATAGTTTAACAAGGCTTCGTCGGGCTTATGGTGTGGGTATTTCCATGGGTAGTTTTACGAGCCTAGAGCTAGCTTAACAAGTCTTAGTAGGGGTTGTGGCGTGGGTATTTCCATGGGTAGTTTTATGAACCTAGAGATGGTTTAACAAGTCTTCGTAGGGGTTGTGGCGTGGGTGTTTCCATGGGTAGTTTTATGAGCCCAGTAATAGTTTAACAAGTCTTCGTATGGTTTGTAGTGTGGGTGTTTCCATGGATAGTTTTATGAGCCCAGTGATAGTTTCACAAGTCTTCGTATGGTTTGTAGTGTGGGTGTTTCCATGGGTAGTTTTATGACCCCAGAGATGGTTTGACAAGGCCTCTTCGTAGGGGTTGTGGTGTGGGTGTTTCCATGGGTAGGTTTGTAAGTCTAGTGACCAGAGGAATAGAAGAAATAATATCTGTCTTTATCTATAAATGTGTAGCTAGATAAATACGAAATGAGAAACAGACCGAACAAAAAAGTAACTGTGGGGGAATGGGATGAAAACAAGTGTGGCTTATTACTGGAGAGGACCGACAACCAAGAAAAGGTGGAGGCAGGTCTCATTAATTTTCAACTCTCCCCGGCGAATTGATATTACAACCGCCTTCAGGCAACAGCAAACCACCCACGCCCTGCGCTTCAGCTCTGTCTACTTCATACGCCGGCACGCTAACCACTCAGCCACCGCCTCCCCTAACATGCTAAATTAGCGATCACCTTCAATGCAATATGTTTAAGAGAAAATCTCCTGTCCATATATACTCTCTCTCTCTCTCTCTCTCTCTCTCTCTCTCTCTCTCTCTCTCTCTCTCTCTCTCTCTCTCTCTCTTAGATTTTCATTTTCGGTCACTTCCTCCTTCTCTTCCTTCTCTATTTTCATCCGGTCGTCCCCTTCTCAACGTTTAATATTACTCAGTTTTCTGTATTCATTCCTTGTCAGCCATTGTGTGTGTCTGTCTGTCGTTGTCTGTCCGTCAGCCAATCAATCGCTCCTTCAACCAGTTAGTCTGTCTGCCAGTCTCCGGCACTCAGTCAGTCAGTTAATCAGTCGGTCAGTCGCTGCATCAGGCATTCAATCACTCGCTCGCTCACTCACTCACTCACTCATTCAGTCATTAAATCACCTGGTTCTCTGTCTCTCATCTACTCTATCTATTTATCCATCCACCTATGTATATCTATCTATCTCTCTAGCTCTATCTCCCTCCCTCTCATGTTCCCTCGTTTATTAGATTTCCCTGAAGCTGCAAGATAAATGTTATTGAGTGTCATAAAAGCCACGTCTCCATTCCTGAGTTACAGCAGGTCGCCTATCCTCACGCAAGAAGCAACAAGACGCCGATGGGACAAAACTTGTATTACTTTGGGTGGTATTCTTAAATATTTCGGAGTTTACACACCCACGTTTGGTAAGGCTTTCGTAGAGCTTGTGTTAGTATTTCCATGGGTAGTTTCATTAGGCTTTCGTAGAGGTTGTGTTAGTATCTCTATGGGTAGTTTTAAAAAGGTTTTGGTAGAGGTTGTGTTAGTATTCCATGGGTAGTTTTATAAGGCTTTCGTAGAGGTTGTGTTAGTATTTCCATGGGTAGTTTTATAAGGCTTTCGTAGAGGTTGTGTTAGTATTTCCATGGGTAGTTTTATAAGGCTTTGGTAGAGGTTGTATGGATATCTCCATGGGTAGTTTCATAAAGTTTTTGTATAGGTTGTGTGTTAGTATTTCCATGGGTAGTTTCATAAAGTTTTTGTATAGGTTGTGTTGGTATCTCCATGGGTAGTTTTATAAGGCTTTGGTAGAGGTTGTGTTAGTGTCTCCAAGGGTAGTTTCATAAGGCTTTCGTAGGGGTTGTGTTAGTATTTCATGGGTAGTTTTTTAAGGCTTTGGTTGAAGTTGTGTTAGTATTTCCATGGGTAGTGTCATAAGGCTTTCGTAGGGGTTGTTTTAGTATTTCATGGGTAGTTTTTTAAGGCTTTGGTTGAAGTTGTGTTAGTGTCTCCATGGGTAGTTTCATAAAGCTTTCGTAGGGGTTGTGCTAGTATTTCATGGGCAGTTTTTTATGGCTTTGTTTGAAGTTGTGTTAGTATTTCCATGGGTAGTTTCATAAGGCTTTCGTAGGGGTTGTGTTAGTATTTCATGGGTAGTTTTATAAGGCTTTGGTAGAGGTTGTGCTAGTATTTACATGGGTTGTTTTATAAGGCTTTGGTAGAGGTTGTGTGGATTTCTCCATGGGTAGTTTTATAAGGCTTTCGTAGAGGTTGTGTTAGTATTTCCATGGGTAGTTTTATAAGGCTTTGGATAAAGTTGTGTTAGTATCTCCATGGGTTGTTTTATAAGGCCTTGGTAGAGGTTGTGTTAGTATTTCCATGGGTAGTTTTATGTCTTTGCTAGAGGTTGTGTTAGTATTTTCATGGGTCGTTTTATAATTCTTTGGTTGAGGTTGTGTTAGTATTTCCATGGATAGTTTTATAAAGCTATGGTAGAGGTTGTGTGGGTATTTCCCTGGGTACTTTTATAAGACTTTGGTAGAGGTTGTGTTAGTATTCCATGGGTAGTTTTATAAGACTTTGGTAGAGTTTGTGTTAGTATCTCCATGGGTAGTTTTATAAGGCTTTGGTAGAGGTTGTGTTAGTATTTCCATGGGTAGTTTTATAAGGCTTTCGTAGAGGTTGTGTTAGTATTTCCAAGGGTAGTTTTATAAGGCTTTGGTAGAGGTTATATGGATATCTCCATGGGTGGTTTCATAAAGTTTTTGCATAGGTTGTGTGTTAGTATTTCCATGGGTAGTTTCATAAAGTTTTTGTATAGGTTGTGTTGGTATCTCCATGGGTAGTTTTATAAGGCTTTGGAAGAGGTTGTGTTAGTGTTTCCATAGGTAGTTTCATAAGGCTTTCGTAGGGATTGTGTTAGTATTTCATGGGTATTTTTTTAAGGTTTTGGTTGAAGTTGTGTTAGTATTTCCATGGGTAGTTTCATAAGGCTTTCGTAGAGGTTGTGTTAGTATTTCATGGGTAGTTTTTTTATGTCTTTGGTTGAAGTTGTGTTAGTATTTCATGGGTAGTTTTTTAAGGCTTTGGTTGAAGTTGTGTTAGTATTTCCATGGGTAGTTTCATAAGGCTTTCGTAGGGGTTGTGTTAGTATTTCATGGGTAGTTTTTTAAGGCTTTGGTTGAAGTTGTGTTAGTATTTCCATGGGTAGTTTCATAAGGCTTTCGTAGGGGTTGTGTTAGTATTTCATTGGTAGTTTTATAAGGCTTTGGTAGAGGTTGTGTTAGTATTTCCATGCGTAGTTTTATAAGGCTTTGGTAGAGGTTGTGTGGATTTCTCCATGGGTAGTTTTATAAGGCTTTCGTAGAGGTTGTGTTAGTATTTCCATGGGTAGTTTTATAAGGCTTTGGTAGAGGTTGTGTGGATATATCCATGGGTAGTTTTATAAGGCTTTGGTAGAGGTTGTGTTAGTATTTCCATGGGTAGATTTATAAGGCTTTGGATGAAGTTGTGTTAGTATCTCCATGTGTTGTTTTATAAGGCTTTGGTAGAGGTTGTGTGGATATCTCCATGGGTAGTTTTATAAGGCTTTCGTAGAGGTTGTGTTAGTATTTCCATGGGTAGTTTTATAAGTCTTTGGTTGAGGTTGTGTTAGTATTTCCATGGATAGTTTTATAAAGCTATGGTAGAGGTTGTGTGGGTATTTCCCTGGGTACTTTTATAAATCTTAGGATGAAGTTGTGTTAGTATCTCCATGGGTTGTTTTATAAGGCTTTGGTAGAGGTTGTGTTAGTATTTCCATGGGTAGTTTTTTGTCTTTGCTAGAGGTTGTGTTAGTATTTCCATGGGTAGTTTTATAAGGCTTTGGATGAAGTTGTGTTTGTATCTCCATGGGTTGTTTTATAAGGCTTTGGTAGAGGTTGTGTTAGTATTTCCATGGGTAGTTTTATGTCTTTGCTAGAGGTTGTGTTAGTATTTCCATGGGTAGTTTTATAAGTCTTTGGTTGATGTTGTGTTAGTATTTCCATGGATAGTTTTATAAAGCTATGGTAGAGGTTGTGTGGGTATTTCCCTGGGTACTTTTATAAGACTTTGGTAGAGGTTGTGTTAGTATTCCATGGGTAGTTTTATAAGGCTTTGGTAGAGGTTGTGTTAGTATTTCCATGGGTAGTTTTATAAGGCTTTCGTAGTTGTGTTAGTATTTCCATGGGGCGTTTTATAAGGCTTTGGTAGAGGTTGTGTTAGTATTTCCATGGTTAGTTTCATAAGGCTTTCGTAGAGGTTGTGTTAGTATTTCCACGGGTAAGTTTTATAAGGCTTTGGTAGAGGTTGTGTTAGTATTCCATGGGTAGTTTTATAAGGCTTTGGTATAGGTTGTGTTAGTATTCCATGGGTAGTTTTATAAGGCTTTCGTAGAGGTTGTGTTAGTATTTCCATGAGTAGTTTTATATGACTTTGGTAGAGGGTGTGTTAGTATTTCCATGGGTAGTTTTATAAGGTTTTGGTAGAGATTGTGTGACTATTTCCATGGTAGTTTCATAAGGTTGGTAGAGGTTGTGTTCGTATTTCCATGGGTAGTTCTATAAGGCTTTGGTAGAGGTTGTGTTAGTATTTCCATGGGTAGTTTTATAAGGCTTTGGTAGAGATTGTGTGACTATTTCCATGGTAGTTTCATAAGGTTGGTAGAGGTTGTGTTCGTATTTCCATGGGTAGCTTTATAAGGCTTTGGTAGAGGTTGTGTTAGTATTTCCATGGGTAGTTTTATAAGACTTTCGTCGTTGCGCCTACGTGCGCAACGACATCACTTGCTCTCGTGCCCACGACCTTGACTCTTCTGAATTTTCCACCATCTGGCTAAGACTTCATTGTCATTCTATTACTAAATACATCAGTGCTGTTTATCTCTCACCTAACTCTACCAACTATGTAAAATTCTTTGACTATTTGAATTCTAAAGTGGAGCACATCTTGACCCACTCTCCCTTCGCTCCATCCTAGGAGATTTCAATGTTCACCACCAGCTTTGGCTTTCATCCTCTTTCACTGACCATCCTGGTGAACAAGCCTACAACTTTGCTATCCTCAACGACCTAGAGCAGTTGGTCCAGCACCCTACACGTATTCCCGACCGTCTTGGAGATCGGCCCAACATTCTAGACCTCTTCCTTACCTCAAACCCTTCTGCTTATTCTGTCAAACTGTTCTCTCCGTTGGGCTCCGCCGATCACAATCTTATTTCTGCATCCTGTCCTATCGCTCCTGTACACCCTCTGGACCCACCGAAGAGGCGATGCTTCTGGCATTTTGCTTCAGCTCGGTGGGACGACCGGAGGATGTACTTTTCCGACTTCCCGTGGAATGATTATTGCCTCCAGGATAGAGACCCCTCTGTGTGTGCTCAGCGCAGCACAGAGGTGATTGTCTCTGGAATGGAGGCATACATTCCTCGTTCTTTCTCTACTCCTCACGCTAAAAAGCCTTGGTTTAATCACGCTTGTTCTCGTGCTGTCAATGATAGAGAGGTGGCTCACAAAAGGTACCAGAGCCTTCAAACTAATGCTAATTATGAACTTTACATTTCTGCCCGAAATCGTGCCAAATCTATTCTCCGACTAACGAAAAATTCTTTCATTAATAGAAAGTGTCAAAACCTTGCTTTCTCTAACTCTTCCCGTGACTTCTGGCATCTAACCAAAAACATCTCCTCCAACTTCACTTCTTCATCTTTCCCTCCACTCCTCACTCCTGACGGCAACACTGCCGTCTCATCTATCTCTAAGGCTGAACTCTTCTCTCAAACTTTTTCTAAAAACTCCACTCTGGACGATTCTGGGCATATTCCTCCTACTCATCCCTCCTCTGACTCCTTTATGCCTGTTATAAAGATTCTTCAAAATGATGTTTTCTATGCCCTCTCTGGCCTCAATCCTCAGAAGGCTTATGAACCTGATGGAGTGCCTCCTATTGTCATTAAAAACTTTGCCTCCGTGCTGTCACCCTGCCTGGTCAAACTCTTTCGCCTCTGCCTGTCAACATCTACCTTTCCTTCTTGCTGGAAGTATGCCTTTATACAGCCTGTACCTAAGAAGGGTGACCGCTCCAATCCCTCAAACTACCGTCCTATTGCTTTACTTTCTTGTCTATCTAAAGCTTTTGAATCAATCCTTAACCGGAAGATTCAAAAGCACCTTTCCACTTCTTACCTTCTATCTGATCGCCAGTATGGGTTCCGCAAGGGGCGTTCTATTGGTGATCTCCTAGCCTTTTTAACTGACTCTTGGTCATCCTCTCTTAGCCGTTTCGGTGAAACTTTTGCTATTGCGCTGGACATATCAAAAGCTTTTTATAGGGTCTGGCACAAATTTTTGCTTTCTAAACTACCTTCCTACGGTCTCTATCCTTCTCTCTGTACCTTTGTCTCCAGTTTCCTTTATGACCGTTCTATTTCTGCCGTGGTAGACGGTCACTGTTCTTCCCCTAAATCTATTAACAGTGGTGTCCCACAGGGTTCTGTCCTATCTCCCACTCTTTTTCTGTTGTTCATTGATGATCTTCTTTCCAAAACGAACTGTCCTATCCATTCCTACGCCGATGATTCCACTCTGCATTACTCAACTTCTTTTAATAGAAGACCCACCCTTCAGGAACTTAACGACTCAAGGCTGGAGGCTGCAGAACGCTTAGCCTCAGACCTTACTATTATTTCCGATTGGGGCAAGAAGAACCTGGTGTCCTTCAACGCCTCAAAAACACAGTTTCTCCACCTATCCACTCGACACAATCTTCCAAACAACTATCCCCTATTATTTGACAACACCCAGCTATCACCTTCCTCAACACTAAACATCCTCGGTCTATCCTTAACTCAAAATCGCAACTGGAAACTTCATATCTCATCTCTTACTAAATCAGCTTCCTCGAGGCTGGGCGTTCTGTACCGTCTCCGCCAGTTCTTCTCCCCTGCACAGTTGCTGTCCATATACAGGGGCCTTGTCCGCCCTCGTATGGAGTATGCATCTCATGTGTGGGGGGGCTCCACTCACACAGCTCTTCTGGACAGAGTGGAGGCTAAGGCTCTTCGTCTCATCCTCCTCATACTGATAGTCTTCTACCTCTTAAATTCCGCCGCAATGTTGCCTCTCTTTCTATCTTCTATCGATATTTCCACGCTGACTGCTCTTCTGAACTTGCTAACTGCATGCCTCCCCCCCTCCCGCGGCCCCGCTGCACTCGACGTTCTACTCATGCTCATCCCTATACTGTCCAAACCCCTTATGCAAGAGTTAACCAGCATCTTCACTCTTTCATCCCTCACGCTGGTAAACTCTGGAACAATCTTCCTTTATCTGTATTTCCTCCTGCCTACGACTTGAACTCTTTCAAGAGGAGGGTATCAGGACACCTCTCCTCCCGTATTTGATCTTCCTTTCGGCCACCTCTTTTGTTTCTTTTTTAGGAGCAGCGAGTAGCGGGCTTTTTTTTTATTATTGTTTTCTATTTGTGTGTGCCCTTGAGCTGCCTCCTTTGTTGTAAAAAAAAAAAAAATTCCATGGGTAGTTTTATAAGGCTTTCGTAGAGGTTTTGTTAGTATTCCATGGGTAGTTTTATAAGGCTTTGGTAGAGGTTGTGTTAGTATTCCATGGTTAATTTTATAAGGCTTTCGTAGAGGTTGTGTTAGTATTTCCATGGGTAGTTTTATAATGTTTTCGTAGAAGTTGTGTTAGTATTTCC
The DNA here is from genome assembly GCF_024679095.1 of Eriocheir sinensis. Classification (NCBI taxonomy): domain Eukaryota; kingdom Metazoa; phylum Arthropoda; class Malacostraca; order Decapoda; family Varunidae; genus Eriocheir; species Eriocheir sinensis. The sequence goes on along the minus strand of NW_026111869.1, from coordinate 34,901 downwards.
ATGGGTAAGTTTTATAAGGCTTTGGTAGAGGCTGTGTTGGTATCTCCTTGGGTAGTTTTATAAGGCTTTGGTAGAGGTTGTGTTAGTATTTCCATGGGTAGTTTTATAAGGTTTTCGTAGAGGTTGTGTTAGTATTTCCATGGGTAAGTTTTATAAGGCTTTGGTAGAGGTTATGTTAGTATTTCCATGGGTTGTTTTAAAAGGTTTTGGTAGAGGTTGTGTTATTATTTCCATTTGGTTGAGGTTGTGTGGGTATTTCCATGGGTAGTTTTATAAGGCCTTGGTAGAGGTTGTGTGGGTATTTCCATGGGTAGTTTCATGAACCTAGTGATAGTTTGAAAAGGCTTCTGCACCATGAACGTGAAAAAAAACACCGATTCATATATTTTGTGGCCTTGGGAAATAATTGTTGTGAGAGCCGAAAGTGTATGAGAATAAAGGAGCTAAAATGTGTGTGTGTGTGTGTGTGTGTGTGTGTGTGTGTGTGTGTGTGTGTGTGTGTGTGTGTGTGTGTGTGTGTGTGTGTGTGTGTGTTTGAGAGAGAGGGGGAGGGAGTTCGCAAGTTTATCTAAGTGCATTGACCTTTCATCAGTATTTCACAAAACAATAACAACTCAAATCCCGTTCAAAACTAGTCTGTCCATCGCTTTATTAAGTTACGACACTTGCAAAAATAATTAACAGCGTTTTCATTGGGAATAAATTAATGCACAAAAAAAGTATGACCTCTTGACTCATTGGTTTAATATAGATTGTTTTTTTCTTGATGTTTAATGCTTAACTGTTCCTCTCATTTACCAGCTGCAGTATTTACTCCGAGGTTTATCACTCGCATTATCGAACGTTTGCGGCTCTTGTTACGAACGTTTTTCAAGGCCAGAGAGGAGCTTCGTTGGGATGTCATGAGTGTTTTCCTGTTCACGGCGCGGCACCTTGCAAAACTACCTCCAGGGTCATGAAGCCACCCGTGGAAAATCCAATAACATATGCGAGAGCCTTTGTAAATAGATGGACTAAGGCTCCGAAGAGTATGATAATATGGACCTAAGTATTAAATGTCGAGTTGTCAAGAGTGTTTTCACAGCGCGGAAGCCTTGCAAAACTACCGTCCTGGTCATGAAACCACCCATGGAAACCCCTACATCATCTGCTTGAGCCTTAGTAAATAGATGGACTAAGGTTTCAAAAAGTTTGATAATAGGGATACAAGTATTAAACGTCGGGTTGTCAAGAGTTTTGATGGCGCGGAAGCCTCACAAAACTACCGCCAGGCTCAGGAAACCACCCATGGAAACCCCTACAACCTCTCTGAGAGCCTTTTGAAGTAGATGGACTAAGGCTTCGAAGAGTTTGATAACAGCGACCTAAGTATTAAACATTGGGATGTCAAGAGTGTTTTCATGGCGCGGAAGCCTTGCAAAGCTACCGCCCAGCCTTAGAAACCACCCATGGAAACTCCTAAAACCTCTGCGAGTTCTTACAATAGATGAACTAAGGCTTCGAAGAGTTTGATAATAGCGACCTAAGTATTAAACGTTGGGTTGTCAAGAGTGTTTTCACGGCGCGGAAGCCTTGCAAAACTCAGGAAAACACCCATGGAAACCCCGACAACCTCTGCCTCGAAGAGTTTGTTAATATGGACCTCAGAATTAATCCACATGCCTTCCCCCCTCACCCCGATCTACCTCTCAACCCTGCCCCGACCCCCTCTCGCCCCAGCTCCCTCTCTACCCCTCCCCAACCCCCTTCTCCCCGACACAATCACGCCTCGAGTCAATCCCCTCTCGCCCCATTCTCCCTTACCTCAGCCCCCTCTCCGCCCCCTGGTCCATTGGGCAAATAATAACTATCCCTCATTGACCAACACAGTAATAAGCGTGTGAGTCATGATGTACTTGTTGTGGGCGTTGGTTAGCCTTCTTCCCCCCTTGTCTCCTCGTCGTTGCCACCAGTCCGGGAGGCGTGAGCAGGACAGCGGACTCATTATTACGACGTGGCCCAAAATTGAAACGTGCCAGTGAGATTCAATTACCGACCGCTGCGTTGTTGTTTTTATTATACTTTTTTTTTTTCGTTTTTTGTTGCGGTGTTTTTTTGTGATGCATTTTTTTTTTTTTTTTTGGTGGATGTGATTTTTTGTTTTTACTAATTGAGATTGAGTTTTCGTTTTGGCGTTCTTTGTGTGTGTGGGGGGGGGGTTGGTGTTTATGTGTGTGTGTGTGTGTGTGTGTGTGTGTGTGTGTGTGTGTGTGTGTGTGTGTGTGTGTGTGTGTGTGTGTGTGTGTGTGTGTGTGTGTCTGTCTGTCTGTCTGCCTGTATCTTCTCTCTCTCTATGGGTAGTTTTATAAGGCTTTGGTAGAGGTTGTGTGGGTATTTCCATGGGTAGTTTTATAAGGCTTTGGTAGAGGTTGTGTTTGTATTTCCATGGGTAGTTTTATAAGGCTTTGGTAGAGGTTGTGTGGGTATTTCCATGGGTAGTTTCATGAGCCTAGTGATAGTTTGAAAAGGCTTCTGCACCATGAACGCGTAGCCTAAGAAACAAATTTGATGAACTGAGATGTCTTGCTTTAACAGAAAATTTTGACACAATTGCTATAACCGAAACATTTATCGACACCACAAATATTGATTTAAGTTCCGAATACAACATAGATGGCTACAGACTCTTCAACAAAGATCGTGTAAACCGTAGAGGCGGTGGCGTCGCCCTTTATGTCAAAAGCTATTTGCAACCCACTGACAAAACACCGGGAAACAGTAACGTTGAACATTTGTGCGTGCGAGTCAACATTGCAAAAGTCAACTTAAATATATCTGTCACCTACAGACCTCCCGGGCAATCACTCGATGACGACCTTGAAATGTACAGCGTCTTAAGGCAGTCACTTAATAACAGCGACTCACTGATATTAGGAGACTTTAACCTCCCCCATATCGACTGGGCGACACTGTCAGGTACAGAAGGCGAGTCACATAGAATGATCGAATTTCTAGAAGAAAATTATCTAAGCCAAATGGTTTCTGAGCCAACTCGACAAAATAATATACTCGACCTTGTTATAACGACCCAAGATAACCTAATCAGTAGTGTCACGGTAGGAGAACACCTCGGTTCTTGCGATCATAAATTAGTGCGCGTCGACATTAAAGCTCAATCATCAGTGACTGAAAATAAAGTAAAGGTGCCCAATTTCAAAAGAGCTAACTTCGTAGAAATCCGACAAAAACTAACAGAAATACAACTATCAGATGACGGCAACGTAGAGGAAGCCTGGCTAAGCCTTAAAAATCACTTACTCACTCAGCAGAACACATTCGTCCCCTTGTGCGAGAAAAGAATCAACACTAATAAAAGCCCACCGTGGTTTAATAGCGAGATTAAACAATCAGTCAATGAGAGAAAATTGTTTTACAGGTTAAAGAAAGAACAAAGCACGCCCGAAAACATTAGACTTTATAATGATGCCAGGCGACGAGTAAAAAGACTAGTAGGTCAGGCAAAGCGTAGATACGAAGAAAATATTGCAGCCAACTGTAAAAATAATCCGAAATCTTTCTTCAATTACATAAACAACAGAAAGGCGATCAAAAGTGGTATTGGACCTTTAACAAACAGCGACGGTGCACTAGTGACTGACAGCCAACACATTGCAAACCTCTTAAACAATTACTTTTCCTCGGTGTTTAATACTAACAGTCTTCCTCTCGCTACCACCAACACCAGTACTATTGTAAATCTCGAGCATGCATTGCCTAATTTTGAAATAACAACCGATGAAGTCCTTAAAGCTCTCCATTCACTTAAAACAAATAAAAGTCCTGGACCTGACAAAGTATATCCAACTCTGCTGAAAGAAACAAAGAGCGAAATACTCTCCTCCCTCACAACCGTATTCAATATGTCCTTGCGACAAGGCATCGTCCCTTCAGATTGGAAAAAGGCTAACGTGACACCGATTTTCAAGAAAGGAGACAAAAAAGTACCAGGTAATTACAGGCCCATTAGTCTAACTTCGGTTGTAGGTAAGCTACTTGAGGGCATAATTAGAGACATCATTGTGAATTACCTTGAAAGCCACTCATTGATTGGGGACTCACAACATGGCTTCCGAAACAAAAGATCCTGCCTATCAAACCTATTAACCTTTTATAACGACCTCTTTACTGTTTATGACGTAACCAAATCACTGGACGTAGTCTATCTTGATTTCCAGAAAGCGTTTGATAAAGTCCCGCATCATAAATTACTTTACAAATTAAAGCAAATAGGTATTGACGGTCAAGTAAACCAATGGATCGCGAATTGGTTGAGCAACAGACAACAAAGAGTAGTGATTGACGGATTTAACTCAGAGTGGGCGCCGGTCACTAGTGGCGTCCCTCAGGGCTCGGTCCTTGGCCCAGTGCTCTTCATTATTTACATCAACGACGTGGATGTTGGACTCAATAACCGCATTAGTAAATTTGCAGACGACACAAAGATTGGCAACTCGGTTCTCACTGACGAAGACAGGCAAAGCCTCCAAGAGGATTTGCACAAAATTTCAGCTTGGTCGGATAGATGGGAGATGCCCTTTAACGTAGACAAGTGCCAGGTCCTTCAAGTTGGAACGAGGAATAAGAAGTTCGAATACGAAATGCGCGGCGTTAAACTCAAAAGCATTCAATGCGTCAAAGACTTGGGGGTCAAAATCGCGTCAAACCTCAAATTCTCACAGCAATGCATCGATGCAGCAAATAAAGCGAACAGAATGTTGGGCTTCATTAAAAGAAACTTTGCATTCAAGAATAAAGATGTAATACTCCCGCTCTACAACAGTTTAGTCAGACCCCACTTGGAATATGCGGTACAGTTTTGGTCTCCCCACCATGCAAAGGATATTGCTAAATTAGAAGGTGTTCAGCGTCGGGCAACGAAAATGATCCTTTCCTTGCGCAACAAATCCTACGAAGAAAGACTTTCTACCCTTAACATGTTCTCTCTTGAGAAACGTCGCCTCCGAGGAAAACTGATCGAATGTTTTAAAATACTTAATGGTTTCACGATTGTAGACAGATCAACATTGTTTATGATCGATGACACTTTGCGCACGAGGAACAATGGCGTAAAACTCAGATGTAGAAAAGTAAATTCAGACTGCACCAAATTTTTCTTCACCAACGTTGTAGTGCGAGAATGGAATAAGCTTCCACCGTCAGTGGTCCAGTGTAACACGATTGACTCCTTCAAAAATAAGCTCGACCGTCACTTCCTTCAACTTAATATCAACTAGAGTAGAAATGCAACGTTTTGGAGTCTTCTGATTAATGTAAAATCACTTAGGTTTAAGGACAGACCACCAAGTCTGGACCATGGGGTCTGTGTGGTCTGATTTTCTATGTAAATCTATCTATGTAAATCTCTCTCTCTCTCTCTCTCTCTCTCTCTCTCTCTCTCTCTCTCTCTCTCTCTCTCTCTCTCTCTCTCTCTCTCTCTCTCTCTCTCTCTCTCTCTCTCTCTCTCTCACACACACACACACACACACACACACACACACACACACACAGACACACGTATAAAGTATGCATCTCACCTGTGGGGCTCCACTCACACAGCTCTTCTGGACAGAGTGGAGTTTAAGTCTCTTCGTCTCATCAGCTCTCCTCCTTCTACTTATAGTCATCTACCTCTTAAATTCCGCCGCGATGTTGCCTCTCTTTCTATCTTTTATCGATATTTCCACGCTGACTGCTCTTCTGAACTTGCTAAGTGCATGCCTCCCCACCTCCCGCGGCCCCGCTGCACACGACTTTCTACTCATGCTCATCCCTATAGTGTCCAAACTCCTTATGCAAGAGTTAACCAGCATTTTCACTCTTTCATCCCTCACACTGGTAAACTCTGGAACAATCTTCCTTTATCTGTATTTCCTCCTGCCTACGACTTGAACTCTTTTAAAAGGAGGGTATCAGGACACCTCTCCTCCCGAAATTGACCTTTCTTTCGGCTACCTCTTTTGATTCTTTTTTGGAGCAGCGATTAGCGGGCTTTTTTTATTATTGTTTTTTTTGTGCCCTTTAGCTGTCTCCTTTGTTGTAAACACACACACACATACACACACACACACCGGCAGAAATTTATGAGAATATTGAATAAAAAAAGAAAGAATAAAGAGGGTAAAATACGTTGTATGAATTTTGACGTTTTCTTACTATTGCCTCACATAAGTTCGCCGGCCTGTCAATACCAGAGAGAGAGAGAGAGAGAGAGAGAGAGAGAGAGAGAGAGGTGGAGTGGAGTGGAGTGGAGTGGAGTGGAGTGGAGTGAAACAACAACAAGGCCTCTCAACCGACAACGCCATCCCACCCCTCGTCAGGCCAGATGGGTCAGTGGCTATGCGCGACAAAGACAAGGCGGAGCTACAGGCGGCCCACTTCTCTTCCAAAATGTCAGTACCTGATCCCCTCCGCGCCCCCCCGAAGCTGCCATCCCTCACCAGGGCCTCTCTGGAGAGTCTCACTGTCACCACAGAGGAGGTATAAAATCTGCTGCTGCAAATAGACCCCAAGAAAGCCCTAGGGCCTGACAACATCAGCCCTCACCTGCTAAAAGTCAACGCGCGACCTTCCTCGTCAGCGCGCGACCTTCCTTGGGTTCACACGTGACTTTGCCCCGCTGCTGTGTGGTGCCAACTCGCTCTTTCCTCTGTTTTCCTCTGCTTTCGCGGTGTGAGGCGTTCTGTGCTTCTGTGAACTGCTGCTGTACTGGAGGACTACAAAACCAGGAGGATTACCCTGCCTTCTACTACAGACCGCTAAGTGTTCTGATTTAGTATTTACTTAGTTAGATAGTGATCCACAGTTACTCCTAGGACAAGTGTATTAAGCCTCCCACATCTACACTAAATTCAACATTCTTTCACGCCAACCCAGTGTTACACGGTTTTATATTGCTTTTGTGTTTTTTATAGTGCTTTTGTGTTTTCTTCTCCTTCTATTATTAGGATACTTTACTGTGCTGTGATAATAGGACTACGTGAATCAGGCGCGCCAAGCTACGGTAATTTCTAAGTCCACACAAAACACTAGATAATCCACTTTCCGCGCAAACCTAGTGAACAGTTATTATCTTCTTTACATAAGTGATTTCTCAGTATATTAATATTGGCCTATGTTTTGTCTTGGTGGGTAGAAATAACCGCGCCTTTTTACCCGAGACACACCCTTTTCCCCGGGGAATTGACCTGACTGCGACCTCACAGCAGCTGTTTGTTTGTTTTCCTAGATACACATTTTTGACCTGACGACCTCACCGCAGCTGCGTACTTTGTTATCGTCTTAACGCGCCTAATTGTTTCCGTCTTGCCTCGCCCATATCTTCACCATGACGTCCCTCAAGCGTTGTTCTGGGTGTGGCCTTCGCATGGCCAAGCAGTACTTTCTTTCCAAGGACGTTTGTAGGTTCTGCGTTAAGACTCTGAAGGATGATCAGAGGATCATAGAGTTAGAGAATAGGGTTACGACTCTCGCCGCCCAGGTACACTTACTGGTTAGTGCAGCAGCAACAAGCCCCGCCTCCTCCTCCTCCCCTTCCTCTTCCTCTTCTTCCTCGTCCTCCTCCCCTTCCTCTTCCTCTTCTTCCTCGTCCTCCTCCCCTCTAGTATTGTCTTAACCCACACAGCAGCCCCTCCCATCCTCCTCCTCCTCCTCCTCCTCGACCATCTCCGATCTCCCCGCTTCCCACCCCTCCTTCTCCTCTTCTTCCTCCTCTTCCTCCTCCTCCTCCTCCTCCTCGCCTTCCTCTTCCGTCCCCCCTCTCCCCTCTCCCCGCCCACCCTCCTCCTCCTCCTCCTCTCCCTCTTTCTCCTCCTTGTCCTCCGCCTCTTCGCTCGTCCCTCCCTCCCACACCTGTCCTTCCCCTTCCCCTTCCCCCTCTTCCTCCTCCCTCTCCTCGTCCGTCCCTCCCTCCCCCACCTCACTCTCCCTTTCACCTCCTCCTCCTTCCTCCTCCTCCTCCTCCTCCTCCTCCTCCTCCTCCTCCCCCTCCCCCTCCTCCTCCTCCGCCTCAAATTCCTCGCCTTCCTCTTCCGTCCCCCCTCTCCCCTCTTCCCGCCCACTCTCCTCCTTCTCCTCCTCCTCCTCTCTCTCTTTCTCCTCCTTGTCCTCCGCCTCCTCGCTCGTCCCTCCCTCCAACACCTGTCCCTTACCTTCCCTTTCCCCCTCTTCCTCCTCCCTCTCCTCGTCCGTTCCTCCCTCCACCACCTCACCCTCCCTTTCTCCTTCTTCCTCTTCCTCCTCCTCCTCCCCCTTTCCACCTTCCACCTCTTCCACAATTTCTCCTCGTTCTTCACAGCAGGTCCCTCCCCTCCCTTCCCGCTCTCCCCTCCCCCCTTCACCCACCCCTCCTGGCCCCCCCTTCCGACCGTCGGGTTCTTGTTGTTGGTGATAGTCAGGTTCGTTATGTTGACAAGTATTTTTGCTCCAAGGATAAGAACAGGACGAGGGTGTGTTTCCCAGGGGCAGGGGTGGGCCATATATCAGACAGGATTGAGGCGTGTATGGCAAGCGAGGAATCGAACCCCATTGTCTTTCTCAGCTGTGGCGGAAACGACGTTTCTCGTGTGCCAAGCGAGGACCTTCTCAGGCGTTTTAGAGAATTGTTAGGCAGGATACGTGACGCTGGTGGGTCACCAGTAGTGTGTGGCGTCCTGCCAAGGAGGGGCGTTGGCGATGGATGGCTGTCCAGGGCGATAGCAGTGAACAGCAGACTTGCTGAGCACTGCGAGCGCAATGGGTGGCTGTTCGTCGACAATTGGGACCTCTTCTTTGGCAACGACGCCCTCTACGCCCGTGACGGGATACACTTGACGTTCAAGGGTGTTGAGGCTCTCTCAGACTCCCTTGAGCGAGCACTTGGTACCCTGAGGGATTTTTTAGTATAGGCGAGGGGGGGAGGAGTAATGGGAGCAATGGGAGGAGTAATGGGAGGGGATATCTAGCTCATAATATTACCAGGCAGCTTAGAAGTAATTCTAGAGGAGTAACAGAAGACGGGCTAAGAATCTTCTATACTAACAGCAGGAGCCTCAGAAACAAGATAGACTTACTAAGGGGTGAAGCTTGTTCAGAAAATTTTGACATAATAGCGATCACTGAGACATGGATAGACACTGCTAATAGAAATTTTAGATCAGAATTTGAAATAACGGGTTATCAGATGTTTCACAAAGACAGAAGGGGCAGAAAGGGAGGTGGCGTTGCACTATATGTTAAAGACTCACTTAAATGTTTAGTTAACAACTCAGTCAAAACTAACATGGATTCAGAATCAGTTTGGGTGGACGTTTACAAAGGGAAAGAAAAACTAACTCTAGGAGTTATATACAGGCCACCCAACCTTAACAGGCAGGACACGAGTATATTACTACAGGAGATTGGCAGGGCGAGTATGAGTAGAAATGTCTGCGTAATGGGGGATTTTAATTATAGGAATATAGACTGGGAAGATCTAGTGGGTGACCTGGAAGCCGAGGACTTTCTTGAAGTTATACAAGATAATTTCCTTAAGCAGGTAGTTACTGAGCCTACCAGAGGAGATAACATATTAGACTTAGTCCTAACCAATAATGGGAACTTGCTACGTGAGTTGGAGGTGGGCGGAGAGTTAGGAAATAGTGATCACAGAACGGTTCGTTTTAGCTTAGACTGGGCGGTAACCCGCGAACCAAACCCAGTGTTAGTGCCAGATTTTAGAAGAGCAAACTACGAGGGGCTTCGAAGACATCTTGAAGGGGTAAACTGGGATAATTTAGGGATTCATGAGGGCCAGAACTGCGGATTGGAGAGCCAGGAGAACCAGGTAGAAATGTCTTACAATAATTTAGTTAGAGTAATAGTAGAGGGGCAAGAACAGCATATACCACAGCGAACACTTAGAAAAGAAAACAATGATCCTAAGTGGATGACTCGTGGACTAAAACACGAGATTGGGTTAAAGAAGGGAATTTATCAGAAAATAAAGAATGGGGAAACACATCTCAGGGGCCGGTACGTCGAACTATCTAGATTAGTTAAGAAAAACACCAGGATAGCAAAAAAGAACTATGAGATCAAAGTAGCAAATGAGGCGAAAAGTAATCCTAAGGGCTTCTTTCAGATGTATAGAACAAAAACACGGGAGAAAATTGGACCGCTGAAACAAACACAGGGGAGCTAGTAGAAAATTACGAAAATATGAGCACATTGTTGAACGACTACTTCCTTTCAGTATTCACACAGGAGGATCGAACGACTATACCGGAAAGAGTTCAGGTGTACGAGGGCGGGGATGGCGATAAATTGAGGGATATAATCATTACCAGGCAAGTAGTTCAGGATGAGATAGATAAGCTTAAGAAGAACAAGTCGCCAGGTCCTGACGGGATATTTCCGAGGGTATTAAAGGAGTTAGGTGATATAATCAGTGACCCACTAACCGACATCTTTAAGATGTCGGTAAATACTGGCTATGTGCCGAGCCTATGGAAAGTAGCTAATGTGACGCCGATTTTTAAAAAGGGGGACAGGTCAGTTGCTTCAAACTATCGCCCAATTAGCTTAACATCGGTTATAGGGAAGATGCTGGAGTCCATAATAGCCAGGAACATTCGGGAGCATTTAGAGAAACATAGCTTAATTCACGACTCGCAGCATGGGTTCATAAAAGGTAGGTCATGCCTCACCAATCTCTTGCCCTTCTACAATAAAGTATTTGAGGCGGTTGACAGAGATGAAAATTATGATGTAATCTATCTTGATTTTAGTAAAGCGTTAGACAAAATTCCTCACCAACGACTGTTGCTTAAATTACAGGCTCACGGAGTAGAGGGTAAAGTTTTGAACTGGGTCAAGGCGTGGCTTAGCAATAGGAAGCAAAGAGTGCAAATCAATGGTAAAAGATCTGACTGGGGATGTGTTACGAGTGGGGTCCCACAAGGTTCGGTATTAGGTCCACTTTTGTTTATTATTTATATCAATGACTTAGACACAGGAATTAGTAGTGATGTTAGTAAATTTGCAGATGATACCAAGATCGGTAGAGTAATTGAGTCGGATCAGGACGCTAGTATTCTCCAAGGTGAACTCAACAGATTATATGACTGGGCGGATAAATGGCAGATGGAGTTCAATGTAGGGAAGTGCAGTATTCTGAGTGTAGGTAGGAACAACCCCTCACATAACTATTGCTTAAATGACACTCTCATAAGTAGGTCTGGGTGCGAGAGGGATTTAGGGGTCTTAGTGAGCTCTGATCTCCGTCCAAGGGCACAATGCATTCAAGTTAGAAATCGAGCTAATAGGGTACTGGGATTTATTTCAAGGAGCGTAAGCAACAGAAGCCCTGAAGTCTTCCTCAAACTATATTTAGCATTAGTTAGACCTCATCTTGACTATGCGGTTCAGTTCTGGTCACCCTACTATAGAATGGATATCAAAATGTTAGAATCGGTGCAGAGGAGGATGACTAAGATGATTCAGGGGTTGAGAAACTTGCCATACGAGGAAAGACTCAAACAGTTAAACTTGCATTCTCTAGAAAGGCGAAGGGTGCGTGGAGACATGATCGAGGTTTATAAATGGATGAAGGGCTTTAATAAGGGAGACATTCATAAGGTTTTGTTGGTAAGAAAACCGGGTAGGACACGAAGTAACGGGTTTAAACTGGATAAATTCAGATTCAACAGGGACATAGGCAAAAATTGGTTTACTAACAGGGTGGTGGATGAGTGGAATAGGCTTAGCAGTCATGTGGTGAGTGCCAATACAATTGTCACATTCAAAAATAGACTAGATAAATTCATGGACAGCGATATTAGGTGAGGTTAGATACACGGGAGCTTAGGGTCAAAGGAGCTGCCTCGTACAGGCCTACCGGCCTCTTGTAGACTCCTGCGTTCTTATGTTCTTATGTTCTTAAAAAGAAGCGCTGGCCAGCTCGCCCTTCCACTTACCACCATCTTCAATAACATCCTTTCCACCTCCCAGTGGCCCACACTTTGGAAGAAAGCAAGAGTGGTGGCCATATACAAGAAAAAAGGCAAACAGGACCCAAAGAACTACCGCCCAGTATCCCTCCTCTCCACTGTTGGGAAAATCTTGGAGTCCCTTAAAACAACCAAACTCACGGCCTTCCTCGATGCCCACCATCTCCTCAACTCCAAGCAATTCGGCTTCCGGCAGGGAAGATCTGCTGCAGACCTGCTGCTCCTTAACTCTGCCTCATGGAGCCACTCGCTGGACAGGGGACTCGACACCTTCGTCGTGGCTTTTGACATAGCCGGAGCCTTCGACAGGGTTTGGTACCATGGCCTCATCGCCAAGCTGAAGAGCCTAGGCGTGCGAGGCGCCCTCCTGCAACTCATTGGGGACTACCTCCAGGACAGGGCGTTACAGGTGGTGATTAGCGGCCACACCTCAAGCCAGCACCCCATCAATGCAAGCGTGCCCCAGGGCAGCGTCTTAGGGCCTCTACTGTGGAATGTTTATTTCAATGACATTCTCCAGCTCATCCCTGAGGCCCAGGCGTACGCTGACAACTGCACCCTTGCCTTCACCAGCGACAGACAGGACTGGCAAGGCACAGTGTGTCGCATCAACATGGCACTCGACAAAATTATCGCCTGGAGCGGCTGCTGGCAAGTCACCCTGGCCCCTGACAAAACACAAGCAATGGTAATATCCCGCAGGCGAGATATCAACAATCTAGCCGGGCCGGGGATACAACTGGAGGGGAAAACGCTACCCCTTCAAGACTCCATCTCCATTCTCGGAGTGGAGTTCGACGCGGGACTCTCCTTCACCAACCATGCTAAAAAAATATAAAAAATGCAGCATGGAAACTCAGCTGTGTACGGCGCATCTCCCATCTACTTGACGCCAAAGGGACTGAGATGCTCTACAAGGCACAAGTACACCCCCTCATGGAGTACTCCCCCCTCGCCTGGTCCTCCTGCCCTCCATCCTACCTTGCAACGCTGGATCATGTCCAGGCGAGAGCCCAGCGTCTGATACAGCGCACAGGTCCTCAGCACGGACGTGGCTCCCTGCAACCTCTCCAGGAGCGCAGGGATGTGGCAGGCCTGTGTGTAATGTTCAAGGCACACAACCTAAACACACCCCACCTGGCAGCTCTCAAGCTCCTCGCGCCCCCAACCCCCATACACTCGACCCGAGCAGCACCCCACAGACAGGAACAAGTGGCTGTACCCTTCTCCAGGACAGAACACCACTTCCGCTCCTTCCAGCCCCGCTACAGCCGCCTGTGGAACCAGCTTGTTCGCCACACCGACCTCCGCCATCGCGCGTCACTTCAAGACTTCAAGCGGGAGGTGAACAGCTGGATTAGGACTTCTAGGCAGTAATTCAATGTGTCTTGTATGTAGCTATAGATAGATGAAGCTTAAAACCTTCAACTTTAGCACAATCTTCTGTAAGCCCTAAATAAAAAGAGAGAGAGAGAGAGAGAGAGAGAGATGAGAGAGAGACTTAACACTATCTCACCCCGCTCTGACGCCACCAACGGGTAAAGACTGACTGCTCTAAGTATATTGAAGACCACCTACCACCTCAACATGGCCAAAAATCAATCAATCAATCAATCCTCTTTTCCTCCTCGTTCATCCGCAATCAGTTCACAATCAATCAACCAATCAATCAATCCCCAACCAATCAATCAATCCCCAATCAATCAATCAGTCAGTCAATCAATCCGCACTAAGTCAATCAATCCGCAATCAATCAATCAATCAATCAGTCAATCATCAATTCACTCTTCCTCTTCATTCATCCTCAATCTTGGACCTTCTCGACACTCTTGCCAGGCGGGGCGGTCAGTCAGTGGCAATTTTAAGTCACATAAGTTTCCCAAGCCTCCAGGCTCAAGAGTCTTCCACTGAGGCTGTAAAGTATTCTGTCGGCCACTCAGATCTGTTTTTTTCTGTCTATGTATGTGTGTGTATGTCTGTCGGTCGGTCTAACTCTGTGTGTTTGTGTGTGAGAGAGAGAGAGAGAGAGAGAGAGAGAGAGAGAGAGAGAGAGAGAGAGAGAGAGAGAGAGAGAGAGAGAGAGAGAGAGAGAGAGAGAGAGAGAGAGAATTACATAGAATTGCATAGATAATCAGACCACACAGGCCCTGAGTCCCAAACTAAGTGTTTGTCCTAAACCAAAGTGACAGTTGTTACGCGGCCACCATGACGCTGAAACTGACCTAGTGAACATTTAGATGGAGATAGCGGTCAAGATTATTCTTAAACGATGCAATCGAGTTACACTGCATCACTGATGGTGGTAATTTGTTCCAATCTCGAACGGCAGCATTAGTGAAGAAGAATTTTGTGCAATCTGAATGAACTTGTCTACATTTGAGTTTAGCGCCATTATTTATCGTTCGCGTCGAATCATCTATCACAAACAGCTTGGTCGGACCCACGTTGGTAAAACCGTTAAGTATTTTAAAGCACTCGATCAGTATTCCTCTGAGGCGGCGTTTTTCAAAAGAAAACAGGTTTAGATGTGACAGCCTTTCCTCGTAGGGTTTATTTCGTAATGAAGGAATCATCTTGGTTGCTCTACGCAGAACACCTTCTAATTTAGCAATGTCTTTCGCATGGTGGGGAGACCAAAACTGCACGGCATACTCCAAATGAGGTCTGACGAAACTATTATACAAAGGTAGTATAACATCTTTATTATTGAATGAAAAATTTCTCTTAATGAAACCCATCAACCTGTTTGCTTTTTTAACGGACTCGTTGCACTGGTGGGGAAACTTGAGGTTAGACGCGACTGTGACGCCAAGATCTTTGACCGAGTGAACGCCTTTAACTTTAGCGCCGCACATTTCATAGTCCTCCTTTAAATTTCTATTCCAACCTGCAGAATCTGGCACTTGTTTATATGTAAAGGCATTTCCCGTTTTACTGACCATTTAGATATTTTACGCAAATCTTCTTGTAGGCTCCGCCTCTCACATTCCGTAAGTACCGCACTGCCGATTTTCGTGTCGTCCGCAAATTTACTAATGAAATTATTGAGACCAAGGTCAATGTCGTTAATGTAAATGACGAAGAGAACGCGTCCCAGGACAGAACCTTGGGGGACACCACTAGTGACTGGCATCCACTCAGAGGTCACTCCATTTATTACAACTCTTTGCCTTCTATTGCTTAGCCAGTGCTTGATCCAATCATAAAGCTTTCCCCCGATACCTATTTCCTTGATTTTATGAAGCAACTTGTAGTGTGGGACTTTATCAAATACCTTCTGGAAGTCCAAATATATAATATCAAGTGATTTAGAAACATCATAGACTGCAAAAAGCTCGTTATAGAACGTTAATAGATTCGACAAACAAGATCTGTTGTTACGGAAACCATGTTGCCAGTCCAGGATTAGCGAATTACACTCTTGGTAGTTAACTACTTTATCTCAAATAATTGTCTCAAATAATTCACCAATAATTGAAGTTAAGCTGATTGGCCTGTAATTATCCGGTAATTTTCGGTCGCCTTTTTTGAAAATGGGTGTTACGTTAGCCATTTTCCAATTACTAGGAACGATACCATGGTGCAAAGACATATTAAACAGCATTGTTAAAGGTCTGAGTATCTCTCTTGATATTTCTTTAAGTAATTTTGGATATATTTTATCAGGTCCTGGACTTTTGTTAGTTTTAAGTGACTGCAGCGCTTTGAGAACCTCATCTGTACTAATTTCAAAGTCAGAGAGGGTATGACTGGGATTTTCAATAGTGTCAGGAACAGCAGCAGTATCGGTAGAATTACTATTAAAAACCGAGGCGAAATGAAAATTTAACGTGTTCGCTATGCGTTGGCTGTCTGTCACGATATTGCCCGAATTATCTGTTAATGGGCCAATCCCACTTCGAATCTCTTTTTTTGTTGTTTACATATCTAAAAAAACTTTTAGGATCCGACTTGCAATTTACCGCAATGTTTACTCCGTACGTCCGTTTCGCCTGTTTGATTAAACTTTTGACTTGTCTTGCTTCGGAGTATCGTGTACTATTTTCGGTAGAGTTATCGGCTTTCTTTTGCCTATATAACAAGTTCCTCTTTTGGAGAGCAAGTTTGATTTCATTATTAAACCACGGATGATTTATAACTTTTCGGGTTGAGAGAGAGAGAGAGAGAGAGAGAGAGAGAGAGAGAGAGAGAGAGAGAGAGAGAGAGAGAGAGAGAGAGAGAGAGAGAGAGAGAGAGAGAGAGAGAGAGAGAGAGAGAGAGAGAGAGAGAGAGAATCAACATATTAGGTAGAAAAGAAACGCAAATACCCACAAATCTCATGATCAAGTTATCCTAATAAAGTTAGTAGTAGTTTTGATATCATTCGTAGTCCCCCCCAAAAAAATAAACAGTTCCAGTAAATAAATGAAATTCGTTCCAATATTAATGTTGGGCTGAACAGAAGAATACGATTACGTGATAGGACGCGGCTCCGAAAATGAACGGAACGGGGAATACAGATTGTTGGTGAGGGGGAAAAAATTAATATACCACACGAACGATACTTGTTTCATTCTCTCTCTCTCTCTCTCTCTCTCTCTCTCTCTCTCTCTCTCTCTCTCTCTCTCTCTCTCACACACACACACACACACACACACACACACACACATTATATTCCAATGAATCGTGTATTTTTTCGACGTTGATGGGTCCGCCTATCAGTGGTTGGATTACACATGCCACGCTCCCTGATAATGTACAATGAAACAAAACTAAATATATATAATGTGTGTGTGGTGAGGGAAAGGGGAGGGGCGAGTTGAGTGTGTGTGTCAGTGTGTGTGTGTGTGTGTGTGTGTGTGTGTGTGTGTGTGTGTGTGTGTGTGTGTGTGTGTGTGCGCGCGCGCGCGCGCGCTTTTTACAGGAAATGGGTCATGTTCGGAGAGAGAGAGAGAGAGAGAGAGAGAGAGAGAGAGAGAGAGAGAGAGAGAGAGAGAGAGAGAGAGAGACAGAGAGAGAGAGACTCAGGTAGGATGGCAGACACGCCGAGGACTCGTCACCAGCTGGTGCTTCTGTCCGCCAACGTGCGAGGCCTCCGCACCAACATCGGGGACCTGACCCACAGCTTTGTCCTGAGGCACCGCGTGGACATAGCTGTGGTGACTGAAACGTGGCTCAACAGTGAGGTGGAGTTATCCTTCGGCAGGATTCCAGGCTACACCCACTGGATCAGGAGAGACCGGCAGGGAAGACAAGGCGGCGGTGTGGCAGTGTGCCTCAAGGAAGGAGTGCAGGGCCAGAGACTTGAAGTAGAGACACCACCTACGACAGAGGCGGTGTTTCTCAAAGTAATTGTGGCAGATGGCACTGCCCTCCTCCTGTGTGCCATGTACCGCCCCCCAAGGCAAGGGCCTGCCCCCCTGGATTTTCTGACGGAGCAAATGGACGACCTGCTGACTCGCCATCGCTGCAGGCATGTCCTAATCGTGGGCGACTTAAACCAGCACATGGAGGGATCCGCCTACGAGAATCTCCTGACGGTGCAGGGTCTGACAGATCATGTCACCTTCCCGACCCAGGAGCGAGGCGGGACGCTGGATCCCGTTATCTCGGACCTGGGAGAGGGCAGGGTCACGTGCCAACAGCTTGGGCCGGTAGGCAGCTCTGACCACCACGCCACCCTGACCCGAGCAGACGTGGGCGTGGCACGGGATGAGGCCACTTCCCACACTATCTGGCTGTGGGACAGAGCTGACTGGCCCTCCCTTAAAAGAGACCTGCAGCAGACAGACTGGCACACCCTTCTGCCTGGGCGAGCAGAGCCCATGGCGAAGGCCTTTACTGAACGTCTCAAAGCTCTCCAACGAGAGCACATTCCACACCGCCAGTACACATCCAAGCCCACCGATCAGCCCTGGTTTGGTTACCGCTGCCGCCTTGCTGCAGACAGAAAATATTCTGCGTGGCTCCGCTACAAAAGGAGCCCAACCCGCCGCAACAAAGCCCTGCATCGAGCAGCGTGCAACAATATGGTGGCCACCAGTAAATGGGCGAAACGGAGGTGGGAAAGAGACCTCCGCGCCAAGCTGTGTGGGCCAGGGGTGGGCAGCAAGACCTGGTGGACCCTTGTTAAGGAAAAGCAAGGCAGCAGTCACCAAGAAACAATCCTTCCCCTCACCAAGAAGGACGGCACCACAGCCACCAGCAGCAGGGAGAAGGCAGAGGTCCTGGCTGACCTTTTCTCTGCCAAGATGTCCGTCGCCGACCCCACCAGACCTCCACCACAACTGCCACAGGAATGCAACCAGACCCTGACAGAGGTTGCGGTACACCGGGAGCAAGTGGAGCGCCTTCTAAGAGCGGTGGACGTCAGGAAGGCCACTGGTCCTGACAACGTTAGCCCACATGTGCTGCGTCACTGCTCCAGTGAGCTGGCAGGACCCCTCTCGGAGGTGTTCGGGGCCTGTGTCCGGGAGAACACCTGGCCCTCTATATGGAAGGAGGCTCGCGTGGTGCCGGTTCACAAAAAGCGGGCCAGACCTGACCCTGCCAACTACAGGCCTATCTCCCTCCTGTCTGTAGTTGGAAAAATCTTCGAGAGAATAGTGGTGGAGGCCATCACCCGCCACCTCGAGAACAACGCCCTCATCACTGACCAGCAGCATGGGTTCAGATCTGGCCGCTCCACCTCAGACCTCCTGCTGCTCCTCTCCAGGGATTGGCAGGACTCGCTAGACACCGGCCTGGATACCACTGTCGTCGCTCTCGACATCGCGGGTGCTTTTGACCGGGTGTGGCACGCGGGCTTGCTGGAGAAGCTTCGTGCCAAAGGCATCCAAGGACACCTGCTGATGCTGATGAGCGACTATCTTCAAGGAAGAAGCCTCCACGTCGTCGTCGGCGGCCAGCAGTCCAAGGACCTACCAGTGGGTGCCTCAGTCCCTCAAGGATCTGTGCTGGGACCTGTCCTCTGGAATCTGTACATCGACGACCTTCTCAGGAGTCTGCCAGCAGTCTCTGCATACGCTGACGACTGCACGCTCTCCCTCTCCTACCCTCGCCAAGAAAGCCAGCAAGCGGTTGCTGAGGTCAACCAGCAACTACGCTTGATACGGGAGTGGGGGGAGCGCTGGCAGGTGAACTTTGCTCCTGAGAAGACTCAGGCGATGGTGATCTCTCGGTCCCCAGCCACAAGCTGTCGAAGGAAGGGTGATGTTTGGCTCCGTCACCCTCCCGCTCCAGGATTACGTCAGGATCCTCGGAGTGGACTTGGACCGAGAGCTGCGCTTCGACCGCCACCTGAAACACGTCGCCCACCAAGCCTCCCTACGTGTCTCTGCCCTTCGTAGAGTGGCTAATTTCCTCGACAAGCGAGGAATTATGCTCCTCTACAAGGCCCAGGTAAGATCCTACCTGGAGTACGGAGCTCTGACCTGGATGTCCAGCACTGCCACACACCTGCAGAGACTGGACAAGGTGGAGCGACGGGTGCAGCGACTGTTACAGGAGAACAACCCCCAGCCGCCCCCTCAGGATATTATACCTCTAGCCAGCGTTTCTCAACCGGGGGCCCGTGGCCCCCCAAGGGGGCCACAGGCCTTCGACCGGGGGGCCACGAGCGGACACCGAAAAATGGTGGAACTGATGATCGGACCAGAGGCAAAAAAGAAAATCCAGCAAGTTTCGCTCTCTAATGACACGATCCGCCGACGGATTGATGACATGGCCGCTGATGTGTGCCGTCAAGTTTGCTGTGAAATCAAGCAAAGCACGCTCCAGGCTAGCCTTCAACTTGATGAGTCTACCGACATCGCTCTGGAGAGCCAGTTGATCGCCTTCGCTCGCTACGAGAAAGAAGGAAAGATGAAGGAAGAGTTCTTATTCTGCAATACCCTGCCAACCACAACGACAGCAAAAGATGTCAAAGCCATCGTGGACTCTTTTTTTGAAGTGAATGGACTCAGCTTGCAGAATTTCAAGCACATTTGTACTGATGGTGCCCCAGCGATGATTGGCGTTAAAGGAGGGTTCGTCACGCTTGTGAAGAATGAATGGCACGTGACGTCTTCCCACTGTTCACTACACCGATATGCTCTTGCGTCAAAACTCTACCGCCGCGTTTGTTGGAAGTCATGGACGTTGCGGTCAAAGTGATCAACTTCATTCGTGCGAAGGCCAAAATCATCGGCTCTTCCAACTTCTGGCCAACGAAATGGGAGCGCAACATGTGGGACTTCTGTTTTACACCAAAGTTCGTTGGCTATCGAGGGGGAAATGCCTCTCTCGGTTGTATGAACTCCGGTTGGAGACAGAAATTTTCCTGCGAGAGAACGAAAACAACCTCCATGCCCACTTCGACAATGAAGAGTTCGTCATGATGCTCGCCTACCTGGCCGATATATTCGGCCGACTCAACGAAATGAACCAGTCTTTGCAAGGCCATGATGTGACAGTCAGTGACGTTCAAGACAAGCTTGCCGGACTGTCTGCTCGAATGGGAGTCTGGCAGGCACGAATCGAGGCCGGATCCACAGCCTCGTTTCCTTTCTTGGACGAGCATCTGCAGACGCAGAGGATTGAACTTCCCATCGGCATCAAAGATTGCATCATTGGACATCTCGACATTCTCTCCGTTGAGTTCAAATCTTATTTCGACGATGCTCCATTGGATGTTCCATGGCACAGAGACCCATTCAACCCCGAAATTGAACCTACTGAAGACGAAGCAGAGGAGCTCGCAGAGTTGAAGGTCTCAAAAGCAATGAAGCTGGCCTTCAGTAACAGAGAAGACCTCTCCAGCTTCTGGTTGTCTGTTCAGGATGCATATCCACTACTCAGCAAGAAGGCATCCGAAATGCACGTTCAATTCGCCACAATATACCTTTGCGAATCTGGATTTTCTGACCTGGCGACCATTAAAACGAAGTCCAGAAACCGTCTTGATGTTGGGAACGATATTCGCCTTGCTGTGTCCAAGACGGAGCCAGACATAAGAGGCCTCGTCACACGAGCCCAACAGCAAGTGTCTCATTGATTATATTGTTCAGCAAAATTTTTTACTTTGATTTATAATTTTAGTGACTGAATAAACAACATAAAACAAAATCTGCATTTTTTTTATTGAAGGGCAGGGGGCCACGAGTGTTAGCCACTCGGTGAGGGGGGCCATGGGCTATCAAAGGTTGAGAAACGCTGTTCTAACAGAAGTTTGTGCCCTGCCTTTGATACCATCACCTGCACATGAATGGCAAACCCTGCTAACAGTACTGAAACATACACAACAAATTAACTGCATGGTTATGGGGCCAGATAAGAAGACTGTCATTACACTTGATATGGCCTTGTATGAACGTGCGAAGCAACTTGAAATGACTAGAGATGACTGCAAGGGACAATGGGTGTTGCGACTAGGGGAAATGCACACAGTGATGGCTGCCCTGAGGGCTGCAGGAAATATCATAGAAGATAGTGGGTTTGATGACGCCTGGATTGAAGCAGATATCTATGGTCCTACTACGACAAGACAGATACTAGAAGCAAAGCATATGAAAAGGGCTTTAGAAGCACATATAACAACAGTCCAGGCTCTGTATGACTTATATGTGGAGGAATTCTTTCGAGAGCATCCACACCTAAAAGACCCATGTTTTGTGTCAGCACAAAGAATCAACAACAGTTGTGGAAGACGTGACCAAGAGGAAATGTTGCAGGCAGAGGAGAACATGTTGAATGCTCTAGAGTCAAACAAAGTCCTGGAAGCCATGGTTGTGTTTAAGGAAAGAAAGGAAGTAAGCAATCCACTCTTTAAATTTGTGATGGGCTACATGCATATGATTTCACTCATATACACATTCATCCGAGCAACTCGTGATGGAATTTGGGAGCTTCATCTGTCATCACTGGATATGCTGTGCAAGTACTTCTTTGCTTTAGACAAGCTAAAATATGCCAGACTTGTTCCACTCTACCTGGCAGATATGTCTGCTCTAGAGACAACGGATCCCGACATATATGAAGAATTCATCAATGGAAATTTCTCAGTACACAAGAACATAATACCATTCTGCGCTGTGGGAGTGGATCATGCCCTAGAGCATATCAACCGTGTGATGAAAGTCACAGGAGGTCTGGTGGGTATTACACAGAATGCTAGTGCAAGGGAGAGGTTCTTCCTCACAGCTCCAGAATTGAGCAGACTTGCTGAAGAGGCGCATCACATGGCTGGTTCATCAACTTCAACACGAACAGAACATCATGACTTATCGAATGCTGTATGGTCTAGACCAGTGTTGTCGCCCCTCAGGGTGCATCATAGGGGTACGTGAAAAGACGATGAACACACACACACACACACACAGCAGAAACTTCCCATGTTCTATGAAGGAAAAGAGAGAGGGAGGGACGGTTGGTTACCTAGGAAGGACGCGTTTTGTACGTGTACGTAAATATAATGTAATGTAATGCAAATATGATATATATAATTGACTTTAGTCAGCCATAGGGGGTTCGTAACAGTGGGATAATGTAATAAAGGGTACAATAGGCGAAAAAGTTTGGACAGCACTGGTCTAGACAAGAGAGGAACATACTCAAACTGAAGAATGTGATCTGTGCCTCCATGAACCCAATGACATATGATGGTGGAGATTTGCCAAACATAATTACAAAAGTTGTGATGCCTTCTGAAGTGCAACATGATTTATGCCTCCACGATGAGATTGGTCAAGAGAAGTATGTAGCCTTTGTCCAGGAAAGAATAAGGAAAAATGAGGTTAGTATCTGGTCAAGAATGAAGAAAACACAATTAAAGCTTTGGAAAAGTGTAAGAAAAACAGTTACGCACAAACAGGCAGAACAAGCAGTTGAGCTGAAGGATGATAGATCCCTTTTTGCCAGAATGCTCATTGTTGCTCGCTCAAGGCCAGAGTTGGACGTGAAGGAGGCTATTGGCCAGTATGAGTTTACAGCCCTTCCAAGAGCACTCTTCTCTATTAGTGGTACTCTACTTCCCTGCAGTGATAAGAGCAGTCTAATGACTATTCTAGAAACGCTTCCCAAACAGGACTTACATGAATATGATCAGCAGCCACAGGAAATCACCATGGATGAGGTTGTTCAGCCAGTCAGAAAGGTAACTGTGATAGATGGCATGGCTCTGGTCCAAGCTCTGGGTAAACCAGCATGGATCAAAACTTGTGCCCAGTGGGCTGAATACTTCAACACAGCTTTGGATAAAATGAGTGGACAATTTGAGGAAGTTCACCTTGTGTTTGACCGATATGATCTCCCAATATCACTGAAGGAATCTACAAGAGAAAGACGCCAGGGTAGCAAGCCAGCCATTACCTATCATGTTGAGGACCAAACACCAGTAGGAAAGGTATCTACAAAGCAGTTTCTGTCCAGCACTGCAACAAAGGATGAACTCACAGTCTATTTAGCACATAAAGCAGTTATGCATTTTGAAGGGAAGTCCACAGTGTTTATTGCCACCTCAAGACAGGATGTATACTCAAACAGCATTGATGTTAAGGACATCCAGAGCTCTCAAGAAGAGGCAGATACAAAGATTATCCTGCACTGCCTAAAT
This sequence comes from Eriocheir sinensis, assembly GCF_024679095.1. NCBI lineage: Eukaryota > Metazoa > Arthropoda > Malacostraca > Decapoda > Varunidae > Eriocheir > Eriocheir sinensis. The sequence continues at coordinate 11,330 of NW_026111869.1, read as the reverse complement.
GCTGTAAAGGGAGGTGCAACACAACTTTACATCCAATCACCTGACACTGATGTGTTTATCATTGCAATTTATTATTATCAACAGTTTTGCAAGGACACCTATTTTGTCACAGGAATTGGACATAAAAAGCGCACAATCCAGTTGGCACCAATAGTAAACATACTTGGTGTGGCAAGAGTTGAAGCTTTGCCTGGTTTCCATGCTCTGACTGGTGCTGACCAAACAGGCAGATTTGCAGGCAAGGGTAAGCTATCTTGTTGGCAAGCCCTGAACAGGTGTCCTCCACGAGTATTGTTTGCATTTGCTGCCCTTGGAGCCACAAACAACCTTTCAGCTGAGACAGAGAGTGCCATGGAGTTGTTTGTATGTCAGCTTTATCAACCTGGGACAGCAACAACAACAGTCAGGGATCTGAGGTGGAGACTATTCAGCAGAAAACAGCTCGAAGCTCAGAAGCTACCACCAACAAAGGGTGCTTTGCATGAAGCTGTGTGCCGTGCCCAGTTCCAAGCCATGGTGTGGCATCAGGCTCATGTTCCTAACCCCAAGTTACCAAGTGCAACTGATTATGGGTGGAGAGCTGAAGGAAGTAAACTAGTGCCCATAACAACGAAGATTCCACCCGCCCCAGCAGCAGTTAGCAATCTGATAAAATGTGGATGCAAAAAGACAAATTGCAGGACTCATTGCACTTGCAGATCTCAGGGCCTCAACTGCTCAGAAATGTGTAACTGTGGAGCAGATGAGGACGTGTGTAGCAACACTGAACAGGAAAAACCGCTTGCCATTGATGATGATGAGGAGGAGGATGAAATAAGCGATCTTTTGATATAGATGTGCTATAAGTACTTGATTAGTAGCTATTTTATTGATGAAATCATAATGTGGGTGCATTGGAAATATTTGAATTAATTGTCTGTAGAATTTCTCATATTTCTTGATTTCAGTTTTCAAAGAATCATGCCTATTTTTGTATCACCCCTGTAAAATGTTTCGATATCAAGCAGTATGTTTAATTTTTTGTTGGAGTTCTCGGATTTCATTACTTGTTTCAAGGAAAGACGATTTTTCATTCCGTTCGTAAGTTGTAAAAAATGAAAACTGTGTTTGCAACAATAATTTTGTCTTAGTTTGAAGTATCAATCTTCTTACATTAATGAAAACTTTTTTTGCTGAATTTATCAAATTTACTTTTTCTTAAAAAAATTAAAAAAAAATTTGCACCATTATATATTGTCTAAAAGAGATAATATAGACTGAAACAGGTGGCTATATGTATCTGGCACGCATTTTCCTGTGTTAGGCATCAGTAAAATCAGCGAAGTGTGCCAAATATTTTCTTAAATTGCCAAAATTAACATTTTGATGGAAATGGATGTAGAAGGTGACAGAGAAGTTGGCAACATCTTTTTTTAACAAGTCAAGACACATCTGAAGCTAAAACAACAGTCACCCAAAAATTAACATTCCTATTCTACGGGATTACATAGGCCCCTCCACTAACTCGAACGATCGCATAAAGTGTCGTCGGCGAAATACAAATCTGTTGTGTAACTATAGAATCGTCAGTTTAAATAAAAATAAAAAAAACAGACAGACAGACAGACAGAGAGAGAGAGAGAGAGAGAGAGAGAGAGAGAGAGAGAGAGAGAGAGAGAGAGAGAGAGAGAGAGAGAGAGAGAGAGAGACTGTCTGGTTGACACACACACACACACACACACACACACACACACACACACACACACACACACACACACACACACACACACACACACACACACACACACACACACACACACACAACAACATCAAACACACACACACACACACACACACACACACACACACACACACACACACACACACACACACACACACACACACACATCACCATCATAAGCACACACACACACACACACACACACACATCACCATCATAAGCACACACACACACACACACACACACACACACACACACACACACACACACACACACACACACACACACACACACACACACACACACACACACACACACACACACACACATCACCATCATAAGCACACACACACACACACACACACACACACACACACACACACACACACACACACAAAAAGCACACACACACACACACACACACACACACACACACACACACACACACACACACACACACACACACACACACACACACACACACACACACACACACACACACACACACACACAACCAACATGTGAATAATGAGAGAGAGAGAGAGAGAGAGAGAGAGAGAGAGAGAGAGAGAGAGAGAGAGAGAGAGAGAGAGAGAGAGAGAGAGAGAGAGAGAGAGAGAGAGAGAGAGAGAGAGAGAGAGAGAGAGAGAGACCACCCGGTGGTTGCATGTTATTCAGTAATGACTGTGTCCTCATTCTCAGTAGCCCTATTTGCAGCTAGGGAGCTGATGTGTATGTTTGAGTATATTGTAGAGATGGATAGACAGGCGAACAGGCAGAGAGGCAGACAGACAAATTAATAGATAGAGGGATAGGTAGGCAGAGAGAAAAAGAGATGCAAAGAGTTCATATATAGACAAATGTTCAGAAATTTTTCAGAACATACGTATCTTAGGGCTCAAGGCATTCTTATCCATAGGTAATTATCACTTCGAATTGGTTGTCTCTTTGTTATATATAGACAAATGTTCAGGTATTTTATAGGATATATCTTAGGGCTCAAGGCATTCTTATCCATAGGTAGTTATCACTTCGAATTGGTTGTCTCTTTGTTATATATAGACAAATGTTCAGGTATTTTATAGGATATATCTTTGGGCTCAAGGCATTCTTATCCATAGGTAGTTATCACTTCGAATTGTTTGTCTCTTTGTTATATATAGACAAATGTTCAGGTATTTTATAGGATATATCTTTGGGCTCAAGGCATTCTTATCCGTAGGTAGTTATCACTTCGAATTGTTTGTCTCTTTGTTATATATAGACAAATGTTCAGGTATTCTATGGGATATATTTTTGGGCTCAAGGCATTCTTATCCATATGTGAATGTCACTTTAAATAAGTTCTCTTTTTGACTAATTAGATTCAAACTACTTTTCTTTTTGAATCAGAAATTTAATGTTTTTTTTCCTCTCCTTTCAGGTGAGTTGCAGCAGAGTGGCTTGAAGGCCGTGTTTGGGAGCAGGCACGGTTAGTGTGAGTGACCTTCACATTCTTTGTCATTGTTGTTTTTTGTTATTCACAATGTGTGCGTGCATGGACCGGCAAACTTCAATGGACGAACGCTAAAGTGTGTTGTTCTGTGTCTGTCCAGCCTCATCGTTTTTGGTCTTTCTCATTTCATAATGCTTTTCCTGTATTAGAATGGCGCTGCATGTTAACATTTTTTTCTATACTTTCCCTGTTGAAGAAGTAATATTGTGGTTTATCGTATTTTCTGAACCTTTTCGTAACGCTAAATCAAACCGGAACACATCTTGTATGTTTTGTTTTGTTTTCATCTATAATGCTTTTCCTTTGTATTAAAATGGTGCTGAATGTTAACTTTTTTCTACACTTACCGCGTCAGGAAGTAGTAATTTGTACTTCATCACATTTTCTGAACCTTTTCCGTAACGCAAAATAAGAACAGCGCTTCACGTTCGTTTTGGTCTTTTCCATCTATGATGTTTTTCCTTTCTGTAAAAATGACCCTGAATATTAACTTTTTCTACACCTACCGCGTCAGGAAGTAGTAAGTAATATTACGGTTTGTCCTATTTTCTGATCTTTTTTTTTTTACAGCAGAGGAGTCATTTCAGGGGCATAAAAAAGGAAACAAATGTGAAAAAAAGCCCGCTACTCACTGCTCCTAAAAAGAGTTAGAGGAGTGCCCGAAAGAAAGGTCAATTTCGGGAGGAGAGATGTCTTGATACACTCCTCTTGTAAGAGTTCAAGCTGTAGGCAGGAGGAAATACAGATGAAGGAAGATTGTTCCAGAGTTTACCAGCATGAAGGATGAAAGAGTGAAGATGCTGGTTAACTCTTGCATAAGGGATTTGTACAGTAAAGGGATGAGCTTGAGTAGAAAGTCGTGTGTGGCGAGGCCGCGGGTGGGGAAGGGGGTGAGGCATGCAGTTGGCAAGCTCAGAGGAGCAGTCAGCATGAAAATATCGATAGAAGATAGAGAGAGAGGCAACATGGTAGCGAATTTTAAGAGGTAGAAGACTGTCAGTAAGAGGAGGAGAGCTGATGAGACGAAGAGCCTTAGACTCCACTCTGTCCAAGAGAGCTGTGTGAGTGGAGCCCCCCCACACCTGAGATGCATACTCCATGCGAGGGCGGACAAGGCCTCTGTATATTGATAGCAGCTGTGAGAGGGAAAAGAACTGGCGGAGACGGTACAGAGCGCCCAGCCTCGAGGAAGCTGATTTAGTAGGAGAAGAGATTTGAAGTTTCCAGTTGAGATTTTGAGTTAAGGATAGACCAAGGATGTTTAATGTTGAAGAAGGTGATAGCTAAGTTTTGTCAAAGAATAGGGGATAGCTGTTTGGAAGATTGTGTCGAGTGGATAGGTGGAGAAACTGTGTTTTTTGAGGCGTTGAAAGACACCAGGTGTGTCGAGTGGATAGGTGGAGAAACTGTGTTTTTTGAGGCGTTGAAAGACACCAGGTTCGTCTTGCCCCAGTCGGAAATAATAGTAAGGTCTAAGGCTAAGCGTTCTGCTGCCTCCAGCCTGTAATCGTTTAGTTCCTGTTGGGTGGGTCCTCTATTAAAAGAAGTTGAGTAATGCAAAGTAGAGTCATCGGCGTAAGAATGGATAGAACAGCTCGTTTTGGAAAGATCATCAATGAACAACAGAGTGGGAGATAGGACAGAACCCTGCGGGACACCACTATTAATAGGTTTAGGGGACGAACAGTGATCATCTACCACAGCAGAAATAGAACGGTCAGAGAGGAAACTTGAGATAAAGGTACAGAAAGAAGGAAAGAAACCGTAAGAGGGTAGTTTGGAAAGCAAACAACAAAGGTTTTTGATATGTCCAGCGCAGAGCAAAGGTTTCACCGAAACAGCTAAGAGTGGATGACCAATAGTCACTTAGAAAGGCAAGGAGATCACCAGTTGAACGCCCCTTGCGGAACCCATACTGGCGATCAGATAGAAGATCAGAAGTGGAAAGGTGCTTTTGAATCTTCCGGTTAAGTATTGATTCAACAGCTTTAAATAGACAAGAAAGCAAAGCCATAGGACGGTAGTTTGAGGGATTGGAACGGTCACTCTTCTTAGGCACAGGCTGTATGAAGGCATACTTCCAGCATGAAGGAAAGGTAGATGCTGACAGGCAGAGGCGAAAGAGTTTGACCAGGCAGGGACTCAGCACGGAAGCACTGTTTTTAAGGACAATAGGAGGCACTCCATCAGGTCCATGAGCCTTCTTAGGATTGAGGCCATAGAGGTCATAGAAAACATAATTCTTGAGAATCTTAATAACAAGCATAAAGGAGTCAGAGGGAGGATGAGTTGGAGGAATATGCCCAGAATCGTCCAGAGTGGAGTTTTTAGAGAAAGTCTGAGAGAAGAGTTCAGCCTTAGAGATAGATGAGACGGTGGTGCTGCCGTCAGGACTAAGGAGAGGATGAAAAGATGAAGAAATGAAGTTGGAGATGTTTTGGGTAGATGCCAGAAGTCACGCGAAGAATTAGAAAAACGCTAAATCATACTGGAGCACGTCACTTCCGTCTGGAGAGCCTTGTATTTACCAGTATGGCCCCCGTAAAGGACTCCGCCCCCGGAACTTCCCTAACTGGATTTTGGTTATTATCTCTAAACGACTTTGGAATCGCTTTGATGGTGCGTCGGATACAGCAGCGAGTCTACCTTAAAGGGTTAGTGCGGGAGCTTCATTCGAGTGTATTGCTTGATAATAGTGTATGTTTTTGTCTATATATGTATTTCTTTTCTCTTGTTTAGTTCTTCCTTGCGAGACTTTGATTCTTTCCCTACAAGTCTCAAGTTGTGTAGCAAGGACTAGGCTCAGCACTCTCAGCCGCCTCCGCCTCCCACGTCAACTGTTTCCAAAGGCCGAAAAGGAGATTGATCAGGATTCATGAGTGCCTGTACAGAAGGCTCAAGCTACCACAAGGGTCATATACGTACCTGCAGAAATGCCCAAAACTCCTACGAAAGCTTTGGTAAATGTGTGTGTGTGTGTGTGTGTGTGTGTGTGTGTGTGTGTGTGTGTGTGTGTGTGTGTGTGTGTGTGTGTGTGTGTGTGTGTGTGTGTGTGTGTCCTTGGTTGCCGATATGTTTAAGTGTTGTTTTTTTTCACCTTTATGGTACATGAGTCAGACCACCACCAGGGTCATAAAAGTACCTCGGGAAAGGCCCAAAAATTCCTACGAAAGCCTTGTCAAATGTGTACGTATGCTTGGGTACCGAAATGTTTAGGAATGTGACCCTATGTATTGACTAGTATACTTTAATTAAACCATTTATTTAATTATATTCACTTAACTTTCGCACACATAAGTACAAAGTCGGTAACCAGTCGAGCTATGGATGTCCCCACTCATAGGATACTTGTTCTGCATTTTGTGAATTCATCTGTATTTGTGTGTGTGTGTGTGTGTGTGTGTGTGTGTGTGTGTGTGTGTGTGTGTGTGTGTGTGTGTGTGTGTGTGTGTGTGTGTGTGTGTAATTCACCTCCTGGTCTGCTGCGGGTCTCTCTCGAGACAGCCAGCCGTTCCCCTACGGAAGAGCACAGAGCTCGTAGTACCGATCTTTGGGTAGGACTCAGACCACTCACACACAGCACACCGCGACAACGAGGTCACAACTCCTTGCCTGACGTCGCGTACCTACTCAGTGCGAGGGGAACAGGAGCTACACGTGAAGGGAGATAAACCCAACTTATCTTCAACCGTCTTTGGAATTGAACCCCGGTCCTTCTGGTTGTGAGCCAGACGCTCTACCCTGTGTGTGTGTGTGTGTGTGTGTGTGTGTGTGTGTGTGTGTGTGTGTGTGTGTGTGTGTGTGTGTGTGTAGAATTGGAAAAATCAGTATAATTTGAGGGGATAACAACATTCCTTCGAGTTAGGGAGAGATCTGAGGCTCTGAGACGTCCACAGCAAGGAAGGAGTTAATTAGACAAATAGACCCTTCGTGTTTGATGATGACGATGATGATGATGATGATGCGAGAATAGATCCCTTACTAAGGCGCGGCAGCCGCCCAACACCACAGTGTGCTGCTTCAGAACCGCTCTGCCGCGCTGCCGCTGCCCGCCGCGATTGAGGACACAACACACAGTTCAGTGCACGTGGTCACATAGGGCGGTTCCGCCGCGTGGTCGACCACCATGTTTGACGTTGATTTGTTAGTTCAATTAGTGTAATTGTCAATCTTTCCTCGGCAGATATTGGTCTCCTGAACCCTGTGTACTTAGTCATTTGGTAATTAAAAACATAAGAACGTAAGAGTCTGCAAGACGCCGGTAGGCCTGTGCAAGGCAGCTCCTTTGAACCTAAGCTCCTGTGAATCTCATCCCACCTGATATCACTGTCCATGAATTTATCTAATCAATTTTTTTTAATGCAACAGTTGTATTGGCACTCATCACATGACTGCTCAGCCTGTTTCTCTCATCTACCGCTGTTAGTAAACCAATTTTTGCCTATGTCCTTCTTGAATCTGAATCTACCCAGTTTAAACCGATTACTACGTGTCCTACGCGGTTCTCTTACCATCAGAACCTTATTAATATCCCACTTATTAAAGCCCTTCATCCATTTATAAACCTCGATCACGCACCCTTCGCCTTTCTAGAGAATGCAAGTTCAACTGTTTCAGTCTTTCCTTGTATGGCAAGTTTCGTAACCCTTGAATCATCATAGTCATCCTTCTCTGCACCGATTCTAGCATTTTGATATCCATTCTATAGTAAGGTGACCAAAACTGAACCGCATAATCAAGATGAGGTCTAACTAATCCTAAATATAGTTTGAGTAAGACTACAGCGCTTCTGTTACTTACGCTCCTTGAAATAAAACCCAGTACCCTGTTTGCTCGATTTCTAGCTTGAATGCATTGTGCCCTTGGACCAAGATCAGAGCTCACTAACACCCCCTATTCTCATAAAACTTTTCAAACTTTTCACTTGTTTCCCTCTCAGCATGAAATGGATGAACCCAATTTCTCATACATGTCGACTCTTTATTTAATCCCTCTGCCTCAAGGACAAAAACAACCTTGAAGTTAGCCCTGCCGCCAACTTTTCTTGGCGAATATATGTTTCGAAGCGGAATTTAGTGAGGATTCTTTTGGTATCTTCAAAATCATCATACGCCTATTAGTTCCCGAGTTACACCAAGAGAACTAAATTTATATCTAAATAATCAACAGAGTTGGCGCTCCCTCTCATTTCCTTTTACTATTACGCTATTTTTTTTTATCATGTGTAAATAAATTTTATAGCATTAAATAGCTAATTTCATATGGAAGAAGATGCAACCTTCAAAACTACACCAACCCTTGTAGGTATCGTGTGGTAACGTCTGCAATGAAGTTCCCCACGCAATATACGCAACCTTCGCTGGCCGTAACTGAGTACCGTATCTTCCCCAATCTGATATAACACAAAAAATATATTATTTTTACGTAGAACACAACGCTACACACGTATATATCATAAAACACTCGATTTTCGGTGATGCGGGACGGATTAAAGCCCACACGGGCCTCGCTTAGATGGGTGTGAGGGCGCGCGTACCTCCTTATGGGACACCCTCAGGGGCAAACTGATGAACAAAACGGCTCCGCGTTCCTCTCCTGCGCCCCATAGAGAGGTTGCCGTATGTTACCATGAAGAAACTTATCCCATTGAATAACTATAATAAATTAGCCGCAATTTCACCAGAAACTTTATTTTTAATGAATATTTTAAAGTTTTTTGACCCAAAATGCGTCCTCATGCACCAGGACCTTTTTCCCTTATTGACTCAAAACGAGTCATCGTGCGCGAGAGGGTTAATAACATCACTGTCATGGTAAATCTGTAATTTTGCGTATTTTATATATATATATATATATATATATATATATATATATATATATATATATATATATATATATATATATATATTTTTTTTTTTTTTTTTTTTTCAGCAAAGGAGACAGTTCAAGGGCACACAAAAAGCAAACATTAATAAAAAAAAAAAGCCCGATACTCACTGCTCCTAAAAAGAATCCAAAGAGGTGGCCGAAAGATAGATCAGTTTCGGGAGGAGAGGTGTCCTGATTGTGGTGCCCCGAGGGCTGCGACACCACTCGTGTCATCATCATCTTCACCGGCAATATTTTCCGATGACAACAGCGGTATCGACCGCTAAAACACAACACGGACTCCAACACATGATTGTCCCCACTGTTCATTTACCAACCTATACACAATTGTAATTGCCCATTAACGCACCCGCTTATCTCTCTAAGCCAAAACACAATCACCGCGGCCAAAACACGATCAGCCGCGGAACAAATTGATAGGAAAACAAAGCTGCGTCACCGCGTAATTAAGCATGTCAGTTGGGTAGATTATTGTATGAGCTCGGTGTGGAGTTTGATGTATGACTCACCGCCTGACGTAATACCTCATGATGTCTGCCTATATAAAGAAGCATTTCTCAAACTTCGACTATCAGATTAACCAGCACTCTGTTCGTTGCTGGGACACTCAGTTGTCCTTCCCTAGACAACATGGGTAGAACATTCATCGTTGCTACTGTGAGTATGGAGTGAAGAATTACCATAGAGGAAAGCGTATCTAACATATCTAGTGTGTTCTATTATCTTAGTTTTACTTAGGATTATATTTCTATGATACTTTATTGTGTGAGTTTTTACTCAATATTATACCAGTGTTAACGTCAGTAACCAATAGTGAAAGAAAACCTGAAGACTCATTGAGTCTAGTAAGCCAGTCGCTCTAGTTTAAACAATTACCCTCCTGTAATATTAAGTAGTATTAAGGTAGAATAAAATACATATAAGAAAGGCGACACCGTTTCATCACCCCATTTACGAACTCCTTTAAATACTCCTAAAGTACTAGAATTTTAAGTCAAGTGTCACTAATACAAACAGTGTGTCGTCGCCCCTGTGTGACCCGGGATTGCGGGATACAACATGATACCCTCCTCTTGAAAGAGATTAAGTCGTAGGGAGGAGGAAATACAGATGAAGGTTGTTCCAGAGTTTACCAGCGTGAGGGATGAAAGAGTGAAGATGCTGGTTAACTCTTGCATAAGGGGTTTGGACAGTATAGGGATGAGCATGAGTAGAAAGTCGAGTGCAGCGGGGCCGCGGGAGGGGGGGAGGCATGCAGTTAGCAAGTTCAGAAGAGCAGTCAGCGTGGAAATATCGATAGAAGATAGAAAGAGAGGCAACATTGCGGCGGAATTTAAGAGGTAGAAGACTATCAGTATGAGGAGGAGAGCTGATGAGACGAAGAACCTTAGTCTCCACTCTGTCCAGAAGAGCTGTGAGTGGAGCCCCCACATGAGATGCATACTCCATACGAGGGCGGACAAGGCCCTATGTATGGACAGCAACTGTGCAGGGAGAAGGAACTGGCGGAGACAGGTACAAAACGCCCAGCCTCGAGGAAGCTGATTTAGTAAGAGATGAGATATGAAGTTTCCAGTTGAGATTTTGAGTTAAGGATAGAATGAGAATGTTTGGAGTGTTGAGGGAAGGTGATAGAAGCTGGGTTTGTCAAAGAATAGAGATAGTTGTTTGGAAGATTGTGTCGAGTGGATAGGGTGGAGAAACTGCATCATTTTAAGGGCGTTGAAGGACACCAGGTTCTTCTGCCCCAATCGGAAATAATATAACATCAGTGTCTGAGGGCTAAGCGTTCTGCAGTCTCCAGCCTTGAGTCGTTAAGTTCCTGAAGAATTTGGCTCTTCTATTAAAAGGAAGTTGAATAATGCAGAGTGGAATCATCGGCGTAGGAATGGATAGGGACAGTTCGTTTTGGAAAGAATATCATCAATGAACAACAGAAAAGAGTGGGAGATAGGACAGAACCCTATGGGACACCACTGTTAATAGATTTAGGAGAGAACAGTGACCGTCTACCACGGCAGAAATGGAACAGTCAAGAAAGGAAACTGGAGATAAAGGTACAGAGAAGAAGGATAGAAACCATGGGAGGAGGGTAGTTTGAAAGCAAGATTTGTACCAGACCCTATCAAGCTTTTGATATGTCCAGCCGCAATAGCAAAAGATTTTCACCGAAACATGACCTAAGAGAGGATGACCAAGAGTCAGTTAAGAAGCTGAGAGATCACC
>NW_026111868.1:272500-311327 GCF_024679095.1 Eriocheir sinensis | reverse complement strand
CCTGGCTGGCCCTGGCCTGGCCTGGCCTGGCCTGGCCTGGCCTGGCCTGGCCTGGCCTGGCCTGGCCTGGCCTGGCCTGGCCTGGCCTGGCCTGGCCTGGCCTGGCCTGGCCTGGCCTGGCCTGGCTGGCTGGCTGGCCTGGCCTGGCCTGGCCTGGCAGCACAGCACAGCCTGGCCACAACTGGCCTGGCACAGCGGCTGGCTGGCAGCTGGCTGGCCTGGCCTGGCCTGGCCTGGCCTGGCACAAGCCTGGCAGCAGCTGGCCTGGCCTGGCCTGGCCTGGCCTGGCCTGGCCTGGCCTGGCTGGCCTGGCCTGGCTATTTTGGCGCAGCTGGCCCTTTTCAGCTGGCACAGGCGCTGGGGCGCTGGCTGACACGGCTGGGCGCTTTACAGCCTGGCCTGGCCTGGCCTGGCCTGGCCTGGCGCACAACTGGCTGGCTGGCCTGGCCTGGCGGCGTAGCTGGCTGGCCTGGCCTGGCCTGGCCTGGGCCTGGCCTGGCTGGCCTGTTTCTGGCCTGGCCTGGCGGCACAAGCCTGGCCTGGCGGCCCTGGCCTGGCCTGGCGGCTGTTTCGGCCTGGCCCCTGGCCTGGCTGGCTGTTCGGCTGGCGGCTGGCTGGCTTTCGGCCTGGCCTGGCCTGGCCTGGCACCAGCGCAGCCTGGCACAAGCCTGGCCTGGCTGGCCTGGCCTGGCCTGGCCTGGCCTGGCCTGGCCTGGCCTGGCCTGGCTGGCCTGGCCTGGCCTGCCTGGCCTGGCCTGGCCTGGCTGGCCTGGCCTGGCCTGGCCTGGCCCTGGCCTGGCCTGGCCTGGCCTGGCCTGGCCTGGCCTGGCCTGGCCTGGCCTGGCCTGGCACAGCCTGGCCTGGCCTGGCCTGGCTGGCCTGGCACAGCCTGGCCTGGCCTGGCCTGGCCTGGCCTGGCCTGGCCTGGCTATTGGCCACAGCTGTGAGCACCTGGCACTGGCCTGGCACTGGCCTGACCTGGCCTGGCCTGTGGCCTGGCCTGGCCTGGCCACGGCCTGGCCTGGCCTGGCACACCTGGCCTGGCCTGGCCACAGCTGGCCTGGCCTGGCTGACTGGCCTGGCCTGGCACTGGCACAGCTGGCCTGGCCTGGCCTGGCCTGGCCTGGCCCTCGGCACAACCTGGCCTGGCCACCAGCCTGGCCTGAGCCTGGCCTGGCCTGGCCTGGCCTGGCCTGGCCTGGCCCTGGCCTGGCCTGGGCTGACCTGAAGCCTGGCCTGGCCTGGCCTGGCCTGGCCTGGCTGGCCTGGCCCTGGCCTGGCCTGCACAGCCTGGCCTGGCCTGGCCTGGCACAAGCTGGCCTGGCAGCTGGCCTGGCCTGTACAACACCTGGCCTGGCTGGCCTGGCCTGACGCAGCCACAACCAGACCACGGCGCAACTGGCCTGGCCTGGCGCAACTGGCCTGGCCACTGGCCTGGCCTGGCCTGGCCTGGCCTGGCCTGGCCTGAGCACCAGCCTGGCCTGGCCTGGCCTTGGCCTGGCCTGGCCTGGCCTGGCTTACAGCCTGGCACAACTGCAGCCTGGCCTGGCCCTGGCCTGGCACTGCTTCAGCCTGAGCACAGCTGGCCTTTCAGCACAACCTGGCGGCCTGGCCTGGCCACGGCCTGGCTTCTGGCCTGGCCTGGCGCTGGCGCTGCACAGCCTGGCCTGGCCTGGCCTGGCCTGGCCTGGCCTGGCCTGGCCTGGCAGCCACAGCCTGGCGGCTGGCCTGGCCTGGCCTGGCCTGGCCTGCCTGGCCTGGCCTGGCCTGGCCTGGCCTGGGCCTGGCCTGGCCTGGCCTGGCCTGGCCTGGCCTGCAGCCTGGCAGCACCTGGCCTGGCCTGGCCTGGCCTGGCCTGGCCTGGCCTGGCCTCGGCCTGGCCTGGCCTGGCCTGGCCTGGCCTGGCCTGGCCTGGCCTGGCCTGGCCTGGCCACCAGCCTGGCCTGGCCTGGCACAAGCCTGGCCTGGCCTGGCCTGACGGCCTGGCCTGGCTGAAGCGTGGCCTGGCTGGCCTGGCCTGGCCTGGCCTGGCCTGGCCTGGCCTGGCCTGGCACCAGCTGGCCTGGCTTGGCCTGGCCTGGCCTGGCCTGGCCTGGCCTGGCCTGGCACAGCCTGGCCTGGCCTGGCCTGGCCTGGCCTGGCCTGGCCTGGCCTGGCCTGGCCTGGCCTGGCCTGGCCTGGCCTGGCCTGGCCTGGCCTGGCCTGGCCTGGCCTGGCCTGGCCTGGCCTGGCCTGGCCTGGCCTGGCCTGGCCTGGCCTGGCCTGGAAGCTGGGCACCGGCACAGCTGGCCTGGCCTGGCCTGGCCTGGCCTGGCCTGGCCTGGCCTGGCCTGGCCTGGCCTGGCCTGGCCTGGCCTGGCCTGGCCTGGCCTGGCCTGGCCTGGCCTGGCCCCTGGCCTGGCCTGGCCTGGCCTGGCCTGGCCTGGCCTGGCCTGGCCTGGCCAGCCTGGCCTGGCCTGGCCTGGCCTGGCCTGGCTGGCCTGGCCTGGCCTGGCCTGGCCTGGCCTGGCCCCTGGCCTGGCTGCCCCTGGCTGGCCTGGCCTGGCCTGGCCTGGCCCTGGCCTGGCCTGGCCTGGCCCCACTGGCCTGGCCTGGCCTGGCCTGGCCTGGCCTGGCCTGGCTGGCCTGGCACCCTGGCCTGGCCTGGCCTGGCCTGGCCTGGCCTGGCCTGGCCTGGCCTGGCACAGCCTGGCCTGGCCTGGCCTGGCCTGGCCTGGCTGGCCTGGCCTGGCCTGGCCTGGCCTGGCCTGGCCTGGCCTGGCCTGGCCTGGCCTGGCCTGGCAGCCTGGCCTGGCCACAACCTGGCCTGGCCCCTGGCCTGGCCTGGCCTGGCCTGGCCTGGCCTGGCCTGGCCTGGCCTGGCCTGGCCTGGCCTGGCCTGGCCTGGCCTGGCCTGGCCTGGCCTGGCCTGGCACAACCTGGCTGGCCTGGCACAACCTGGCCTGGCCTGGCCTGGCCTGGCCTGGCCTGGCCTGGCCTGGCCTGGCACAAGCCTGGCCTGGCACCCTGGCCTGGCCTGGCCTGGCCTGGCCTGGCCTGGCCTGGCCTGGCCTGGCCTGGCCTGGCCTGGCCTGGCCTGGCCTGGCCTGGCCTGGCCTGGCCTGGCCTGGCCTGGCCTGGCCTGGCCTGGCCTGGCCTGGCCTGGCCTGGCCTGGCCTGGCCTGGCTGGCCTGGCCTGGCCTGGCCTGGCCTGGCCTGGCCTGGCCTGGCCTGGCCTGGCCTGGCCTGGCCTGGCCTGGCCTGGCCTGGCCTGGCCTGGCCTGGCACAGCACCAGCCTGGCCTGGCCTGGCCTGGCCTGGCACCAAGCCTGGCCTGGCCTGGCCTGGCCTGGCCTGGCCTGGCCTGGCCTGGCCTGGCCTGGCCTGGCCTGGCCTGGCCTGGCCTGGCCTGGCCTGGCCTGGCCTGGCCTGGCCTGGCCTGGCCTGGCCTGGCCTGGCTGGCCTGGCCTGGCCTGGCCTGGCCTGGCCTGGCCTGGCCTGGCCTGGCCTGGCCTGGCCTGGCCTGGCCTGGCCACCTGGCCTGGCCTGGCCTGGCCTGGCCTGCAGCCTGGCCTGGCCTGGCCTGGCCTGGCCTGGCCTGGCCTGGCCTGGCCTGGCCTGGCCTGGCCTGGCCTGGCCTGGCCTGGCCTGGCCTGGCCTGGCCTGGCCTGGCCTGGCTGGCCTGGCCTGGCCTGGCCTGGCCTGGCCTGGCCTGGCCTGGCCTGGCCTGGCCTGGCCTGGCCTGGCCTGGCCTGGCCTGGCCTGGCCTGGCCTGGCCTGGCCTGGCCTGGCCTGGCCTGGCCTGGCCTGGCCTGGCCTGGCCTGGCCTGGCCTGGCCTGGCTGGCCTGGCCTGGCCTGGCCTGGCCTGGCCTGGCCTGGCACAGCCTGGCCTGGCCTGGCCTGGCCTGGCCTGGCCTGGCCTGGCCTGGCCTGGCCTGGCCTGGCCTGGCCTGGCCTGGCCTGGCCTGGCCTGGCCTGGCCTGGCCTGGCCTGGCCTGGCCTGGCGCCTGGCCTGGCCTGGCCTGGCCTGGCCTGGCCTGGCCTGGCCTGGCCTGGCCTGGCCTGGCCTGGCTGGCCAGCTGGCCTGGCCTGGCCTGGCCTGGCCTGGCCTGGCCTGGCCTGGCCTGGCCTGGCCTGGCACCTGGCCTGGCCTGGCCTGGCCTGGCAGCTGGCCTGGCCTGGCCTGGCCTGGCCTGGCCTGGCCTGGCCTGGCCTGGCCTGGCCTGGCCTGGCACCAGCCTGGCCTGGCTGGCCTGGCCTGGCCTGGCCTGGCCTGGCCTGGCCTGGCCTGGCCTGGCCTGGCCTGGCCTGGCCACAGCCTGGCCTGGCCTGGCCTGGCCTGGCCTGGCCTGGCCTGGCCTGGCCTGGCCTGGCCTGGCCTGGCCTGGCCTGGCCTGGCCTGGCCTGGCCTGGCCTGGCCTGGCCTGGCCTGGCCTGGCCTGGCCTGGCCTGGCCTGGCCTGGCCTGGCCTGGCCTGGCCTGGCCTGGCCTGGCCTGGCCTGGCCTGGCCTGGCCTGGCCTGGCCTGGCCTGGCCTGGCCACAGCCTGGCCTGGCCTGGCCTGAGCCTGGCCTGGCAACCTGGCTAGCCTGGCCTGGCCTGGCCTGGCCAACCTGGCCTGGCCTGGCCCTGGCCTGGCCTGGCCTGGCCTGGCTAGCCTGGCTGGCCTGGCCTGGCCTGGCCTGGCCTGGCCTGGCCTGGCACCAGCCTGGCCTGGCCTGGCCTGGCCTGGCACAGCCTGGCCTGGCCTGGCTCAGCCTGGCCTGGCCTGGCCTGGCCTGGCCTGGCCTGGCCTGGCACAGCCTGGCCTGGCCTGGCCTGGCCTGGCCTGACCTGGCTGGCCTGCAACCTGGCCTGGCCTGGCCTGGCTGGCCTGGCCTGGCTGGCCTGGCCTGGCTGGCCTGGCCTGGCCTGGCCTGGCCTGGCCTGGCCTGGCCTGGCTGGCCTGGCCTGGCCCACCAGGCTGGCTGGCTGGCCTGGCTGGCTGGCCTGACCTGGCCTGGCCTGGCCTGGCTGGCCACAGCCTGGCCTGGCCTGGCGCAGCACGCCAGCCTGGCCTGGCACTGGCCTGGCCTGGCAAGCACAGCCTGGCCTGGCCTGGCCTGGCCTGGCACAACCTGGCCTGGCTGGCTGGCCTGGCTGGCGGCCTGGCCTGGCCTGGCCTATTCTTCTTCTGGCCTGAGCCTGGCCTGGCCTGGCCTAGCTTCTTTGGCCTGACCAACCTGACCCTGGCTTCAACCCCCTGGCCTGGCCCGGCCTGGCCTGGCCTGGCCTGGCCTGGCCACAAGCCTGGCCCTGGCCTGGCCTGGCCTGGCCTGGCCTGGCCTGGCCTGGCTGTTACAACCTGGCCTGGCCTGGCCTAGCCTGGCCTGGCCTGGCCTGGCCTGGCCTGGCCTGGCCTGGCCTGGCCTGGCCTGGCCTGGCCTGGCCTGGCCTGGCCTGGCTAGCCTGGCCTGACAGCAACACTGGCCTGGCCTGGCCTGGCCTGGCCTGGCCTGGCCTGGCCTGGCCTGGCCTGGCCTAGCCTAGCTGGCTAGCTGCTTCAAGCCTGGCCTGCTTCAGCCTAGCCTGCCCTGGCCTAGCCTAGCCTAGCTGGCCTGGCCTGGCTGGCCTGGCTACAGCCTGGCCTGGCCTGGCCTGGCTGGCCTGGCCACAACACCTGGCCTGGCCTGGCCTGGCCTGGCTAGCTGGCCTAGCCTAGCTAGCCTGGCCACACAACCTAGCCTGGCCCCAGCCTGGCCTAGCCTGGCCTGGCCTGGCCTGGCCTTCAGCCTGAGCCTGTACAAGCCTGCCTAGCTGGCCTGGCCCTGGCCTAGCTGGCAGCCTGAGCCTGGCCTGGCCTGGCCTGGCCTGAGCCTAGCCTGGCCTGGCCTAACCTGGCCTGGCCCTGGCCTGGCCTGGCCTGGCCTGGCTAACACAACCTGGCCTGGCCACAACCTAACCTGTACAACCCTGGCCTGGCCTAGCCTGGCACAGCCTGGCCTGGCCCTGTACAACCTGGCCTGGCCTGGCTGACACAACCTGGCTTAGCCCACAACACAACCTGTACAACTGACACAACACAACACAACCTAGCCTGGCCTGGCCACAGCACAACCTGGCCTGGCCTGACAAGCTGGCCTGGCCTGGCCTGGCCTAGCCTGTACAACCCCTGGCCTGGC
The DNA here is from genome assembly GCF_024679095.1 of Eriocheir sinensis. Taxonomy (NCBI): domain Eukaryota; kingdom Metazoa; phylum Arthropoda; class Malacostraca; order Decapoda; family Varunidae; genus Eriocheir; species Eriocheir sinensis. Next base: position 305,187 of record NW_026111868.1, on the reverse strand, counting down.
CTGGCCTGGCCTGGCCTGGCCTGGCCTAGCCTGGCCTGGCCTGGCCTAGCCTGGCCTGGCCTGGCTAACCTGGCCTGGCCTGGCCTGACACAGCTAGCCTGTACAACCTGGCTGGCCTGGCCTGGCTAGCCCAACCTAGCCTAACCTGGCCTAGCCTGGCCTGGCTGGCCTGGCCTGGCCTGGCCTAGCTAGCCTAGCCTGCTGGCCTGGCCTAGCCTGGCCTGGCCTGGCCTGGCCTAGCCTAGCTGGCTAGCCCTAGCTGCCTGCCCTGTACAGCCTGGCCTGGCTAACCTGACCTGGCCTAGCCTGACCTGACCTGGCCTAGCCCTAGCCTGGCCTGGCCCCACACACAGGGCCTGGCCTGGCCTGGCCTGGCCTGGCCTGGCCTGGCCTGGCCTGGCCTGGCCTGGCTGGCCTGGCCTGGCCTGGCCTGGCCTGGCTGACCTGTACAGCACCAGCCTGGCCTGGCCTGGCTGGCCCTGGCCTGGCCTGGCCTGGCTGGCCTGGCCTGGCCTGGCTGGCTGGCCTGGCCTGGCACAGCACAACTGGCCTGGCCTGGCCTGGCCCTGTGGCCTGGCCTGGCCACCAGCCTGGCTTCAGCCTAGCCTGGCTGGCCTGGCCTGGCCTGGCCCTGGCTTCTTCTAGCCTGGCCTGGCCTGAGCCTGGCCTGGCCTGGCCTGGCCTGGCCTGGCTGCCTGGCCTGGCCTGGCTTAGCCTGGCCTGGCCTGGCCTGGCCTGGCCTGGCCTGGCCTGGCCTGGCCTGGCCTGGCCTGGCCTGGCTGGCCTGGCCTGGCTAGCCTAGCCTGGCCTAGCCTGGCCTGGCCTGGCCCCTGGCCTGGCCTGGCCTGGCCTGACACCAGCCTGGCCTGGCCTGGCCTGGCTGGCACAGCCTGGCCTGGCCTGGTCTCGTGGCCTGGCCTGGCCTGGCCTGGCCTGGCCTGGCCTGGCCTGGCCTGACCTGGCCTAGCCTGGCCTGGCCTGGCCTGGCCTGGCCTGACTGGCCTGAGCCTGGCCTGACCCCTGGCCTGGCCTGGCCTAGCCTGGCCTGGCCTAGCCTGGCCTGGCCTGGCCTGGCCTGGCCTGAGCCTGGCCCACAGCCTGGCAACTGGCCTGGCCTGGCCTGGCTTCAGCCTGGCCTGGCCTGACCTGGCCTGGCCTGGCTGGCCTGGCCTGGCCTGGCCTGGCCTGGCCTGAAAGCCTGGCCTGGCTGGCCTGGCCTGGCCTGGCCTGGCCTAGCCTGTCCTGGCTGACACAACCTGGCCTGGCCCCTGGCAGCCTGGCCTGGCCTGGCCTGGCCTGGCCTGGCCTGGCACAAGCACAACCTGGCCTGGCTTCAGCCTGGCCTGGCCTGGCCTGGCTGGCTGGCCTGACTGCCTGGCCTGACCTGGCTGGCCTGGCCTGGCCTGGCCTGGCCTGGCCTAGCCTGGCCTGGCACAACCTGGCCTGGCCTGGCCTGGCCTGGCCTGGCCTGGCCTGGCCCCTGCTGGCCTGAAGCCTGGCCTGGCCTGGCCTGGCCTGGCCTGGCCTGGCCTGGCCTGGCCTGTTCAACTGAAGCCTGGCCTAGCTAGCTGGCCTGGCCTGGCTAGCTGGCCTGGCCTGGCCTGGCAGCTGAAACTGGCCTAGCCTGGCCTGCCTGGCCTGGCCTAGCCCCTGGCCTGGCTGGCCTGGCCTGGCCTGGCCTGGCCTGGCCTGGCTAGGCCTGGCCTGGCCTGGCCTGGCCTGGCCTGAGCCTGGCCTGGCTTCAACCTGGCACAACTGGCACCAGCCTGGCTAACCTGAGCCTGGCTGGCCTGGCCTGGCCTGGCACACAGCAAGCACAACTGGCCTGGCCTGTTCTGGCTGGCTTCAACCTGGCCTAACCTGGCTGGCCTGGCCTGGCTGGCCTGGCCTGGCCTGGCCTGGCCTGGCCTGGCCTGGCCTGGCTGGCCTGGCCTGGCTTCCTGGCCTGGCCTGGCCTGGCCTGGCCTAACTAGCACAACCTAGCTAGCTGGCTAGCTGGCCTGGCTGAAAAAGCCTGGCTAGCCCTGGCCAACCTAACTGGCCTGTCCTAAACTAACTACAACACAACCCACCAACCTGGCCTAACCTGGCCTAGTAGCCTGGCCTGCTGACACAACCTGTACAACCTAGCTGGCCTAGCCTGGCCTAGCCTGGCCTAGCCTAGCTAGCCTGGCCTAGCCTAGCCTGGCTAACCTGGCCTAGCTGGCCTAGCCACAACTAGCCTAGCCTAGCCTGGCCTGGCCTGGCCTAGCCTAGCTAGCCTGGCCTGGCCCTAGCCTAGCCTGGCCTAGCCTGTAGCCTGGCCTAGCCTAGCTACAGCCTGGCCTGGCCTGGCCTGGCCTGCTAGCCTAGCCTAGCCTGTAGCCTGGCTAGCCTGGCCTAGCCTAGGCTAGCCTAGCCTAACCTAACCTAACCTAGCCTAGCCTGGCCTAACCTAACCTGCTTCAACCACAACCTAGCCTAGCCTAGCCTAACCCTAACTTACAAAATAGCCCTGCAAGCTAAACTTTCAACCTGGCCTAGCTTCAACACAACCTGCTTCCCACAACCTAGCCTACAAGCCTGGCCTAAACACAACCTGACACAACACAACACAACCTGGCTTTCAACAACCTGGCCTGGCTAAACTGGCCTGGCCTGGCCTGACACAACACAACTAGCACAAGCTAACCTGGCCTGGTACCTAGCCTAGCCTGGCCTAGCCTGACACAACCTGACCTGGCCTCAACACAACCTAGCCTAGCCTAGCTAGCCTAGCCTGGCCTAGCCTGAGCCTAGCCTGTCCTAAGAGCCCAACCTGGCTTCGCTGCCTGGCTAGCCTGCTTAGCCTGCTGGCCAACTGGCCTAGCCTGGCCTAGCCTAGCCTAGCCTGGCCTAGCCTAGCTAGCCTTTAGCTGCCTGGCTAGCTGCCTGGCCTGGCCTGGCACAGCTGGCACAACTCAGCTGGCCTGGCTGCCTGGCCTGGCCTAGCCTGGCCTGGCCTGACCTAGCTGGCCTGGCCTGGCTGAGCCTGGCCTGGCCTGGCTGGCCTGGCCTAGCCTGACCTGGCCTGGCCTGAGCCTGAGCCTGGCTAGCCTGCCCTGGCCTGACCAGCCCCAGCCTGTGCCTAACCTAAAACCTTCAACTAACCTGGCTTCTTCAACCTAGCCTAAACCCCAACCTAACCTAGCCTGGCCCTAGCCTAACCTAGCCTAACCTAGCCCTAACCTAAGCTATCACAACCTAGCCTAACCTAATACAACACAACCACAACACAACCTGGCCTAACCTAACCCAGCCTGGCCTGGCCTAGCCTGCCTAGCCTAACCTAGCCTGACCTGGCCTGGCTACAACACTTACAACTGCCTGGCCTAGCCTGGCCTGACCTAGCCTAGCCACAACCTGGCTAACCTGGCCTAGCCTGGCCTAACCTAGCCTGGCCTGGCCTAGCCTAGCTAGCAACCTGGCCTGGCCAGTCTAGCCTGGCTAGCCTGGCCCAACCTGGCCTAGCCTAGCTAGCTAGCCTAGCCTAGCCTGGCCTGGCCTAGCTAGCCTGGCCTAGCCTAGCCACAGCCTGGCTGAGCCTGGCTGGCCTGAGCTGGCCTGGCCTGGCCTGAGCCTGGCCTGGCCTGGCCTGGCCTGTGGCCCTGGCCTGGCCTAGGCTGGCCTGGCCTGGCCTGGCCTGGCCTGGCCTGGCCTGGCCTGGCCTGGCCTGGCCTGGCCTGACCTGTGGCCTGGCCTGACCTGGCCAGCCTGACCTAGCCTGAGCCTGAGCACAACTTCAACCCTAACCTAACACAACACAACCTAACCTAACCCACAACCTCAACACAACACAACCTAACTTCTTCTAACCTAACCTAACCTGACCTAGCCCACAACACAACCTGGCCTGGCCTGTGTAGCACAACACAGCCCCTGGCACCAGCACAACACAAGCCTGGCCTGGCCCTAACCCCTGTAACCTGGCTAGCCCTGGCCTGGCCTGGCACAACTGGCCTAGCCTGGCCTGGCTGGCTAAACCTAGCCCTAGCCTAACTGGCCTGGCCAACCTGCTGTACACAACCTGGCCTGGCCTGGCCTAGCTAGCCTGGCCTGGCCTGGCCTAGCCTAGCCTGGCCTGGCCTAGCTAGCTGGCCTAGCCTGGCTAGCCTGGCCTGGCCTGGCACAAGCCTGGCCTGGCCTGGCCTGGCCTGGCCTGCTGGCCTGGCCTGGCACAAGCCTAGCCTAGCCTAGCCTGGCCTGGCCTGACCTGGCCTAGCCTGGCCTGGCCTGGCACAACTGAGCACAAGCTGGCTGTGCCTGGCCACAAGCCTGGCCTAGCCTGGCCTGGCCTGGCCTGGCCTGGCTAAGCCTGGCCTAGCCTGGCCTAGCCTGGCCTGGCCTGGCCTGGCCTGGCCTGCCTGGCCTGTACAGCCTGGCCCCTAGCCTGGCCTGGCCTGGCCTGGCCTAACTGGCTTCGGCCTGGCCTGGCCTGGCCTGGCCTGGCACAGCTGGCACAAGCCTGTCTGGCTTCAACCTGTGCCCTGGCCTGGCCTGGCCTATTTACAACCTAGCTTCAACCTGGCCTGGCCTGGCCTGGCCTGGCCTGGCCTGGCCTGGCCTGGCCTGCTTCAGCAGCACAGCCTGGCCTGGCTTCAGCCACAACACCAGCCTGGCTGGCCACAACCTGGCCTGGCCTAACCTGGCCTGGCCTGGCCTGGCTGGCCTGGCCTGGCCTGGCACAACACAACCTGTAGCTGCCTGGCCTGGCCTGGCAACCTGGCCTGGCTGGCCCGCCTGGCCCTGGCCTGGCCTGGCCACAACCTGGCCTGGCCTGGCCTGGCCTGGCCTGGCCTGGCCTGGCCTAGCCTGGCCTGGCCTGGCCCTGGCCTGGCCTGTACAACTGGCCTGGCCTGGCCTAGCCTGGCTGGCCTGGCCTGGCCTGGCCTGGCCTGGCCTGGCTGGCCACAAGCACAGCTGGCCTGGCTGGCCCCTGGCTGGCCTGCTTCTTCCTGGCCTGGCCTGGCCTGGCTGGCCTGGCCTGGCCTGGCCTGGCCTGGCTGGCAAGCCTGGCCACAGCACAACTGGCCTGGCCTGGCCTGGCCTGGCTGGCCTGGCCTGGCCCTGGCCTGGCCTGGCCAGCTGGCCCTGGCCCTATTTTCAACCTGACCTGGCCTGGCCTGGCCGGCCTGACACCAGCCTGGCCTGGCCTGGCCTGGCCTGGCCCTGGCCTGGCCTGGCCTGGCCTGGCCTGGCCTGGCCTGGCCTGGCCTGGCTTCAAGCCTGGCCTGGCTTCAGCCTGGCCTGGCCTGGCCTGGCCTGGCCTGGCCACAAGCACAAGCCTGGCCTGGCCTGGCCTGGCCTTTAGCCTGGCCTGGCCTGGCCTGGCCTGGCCTGGCCTGTCCTAGGCCCAGCCTGGCCTGGCCTGGCCTGGCCTGGCCTGGCCTGGCTGGCCTGGCCTGGCCTGGCCTGGCCTGGCCTGGCCTGGCCTGGCCTGGCCTGGCCTGGCCTGGCCTGGCCTGGCCTGGCTGGCCTGGCCTGGCCTGGCCTGAGCCTGGCCTGGCCTGGCCTGGCCTGGCACAAGCCTGGCTAGCCTGGCCTGGCCTGGCCTGGCCTGGCCTGGCCTGGCCTAAGCCTGGCCTGGCTGGCCTGGCCTGGCACCAGCTGGCCTGGCCTAGCCTGGCCTGGCCTGGCCTGAGCCTGGCCCTGGCCTGGCCTGGCCTGAAGCCTGGCCTGGCCTGGCCTGGCCTAGCCTGTAGCCTGGCCCCAGCCTGGCCTGGCCTAGCCTAGCCTGGCCTGGCCTGGCCTGGCTATTTCAACTGTTTGGCCTGGCTGGCCTGGCCTGGCCTGGCCTGGCTGGCCTGGCCCAAGCCTGGGCTGGCCTGGCCCTGGCTGGCCTGGCCTGGCCTGGCCTGGCCTGGCCTGGCTGGCCTGGCCTGGCCTGGCCTGGCCTGGCCTGGCTTCTAGCCTGGCCTTCAGCCACAGCTGGCCTGGCCTGCTTTCAGCCTGGCCTGGCCACCAACCTGGCCTAGGCTAGCCTGACCTGGCCTGGCCTGGCCTGGCCTGGCACAACCCTGGCTGGCCTAGCCTGGCCTGGCACAGCCTGGCCTGGCCTGGCCCTGGCTGGCCTGGCCTGGCCTGGCCTGGCCTGGCCTGGCCTGGCAGCCCTGGCTGGCCTCAACCTGGCCTGGCCTGGCACAACCTGGCCTGGCCTGGCCTGGCCTGGCCTGGCCTGGCCTGGCCTGGCACTGGCACAACCTGGCCTGGCCTGGCACAGCGCAACCTGGCCTGGCACTGGCCTGGCCTGGCCTGTTTCAGCCTGAGCACAACTGGCCTGGCCTGGCCTGGCCTGGCACTGGCCTGGCCTGAGCCTGGCCTGGCCTGTAGCCTGGCCTGGCCTGGCCTGGCCTGGCCTGGCCTGGCCTGGCCTGGCCTGGCCTGGCCTGGCCTGGCTGGCCTGGGCCTGGCCTGGCCTGGCCTGGCCTGGCCTGGCCTGGCTGCTGGCCTGGCCTGGCCTGGCCTGGCCTGGCCTGGCACTGGCCTGAAGCCTGGCCTGGCCTGGCCTGGCCTGGCCTGGCTTCTTCTTCTGGCCTGGCCTGGCCTGACTGGCCTGAGCTGTTTCAAGCCTGCTTCAACTTCTTCAAGCCTGTTCCCTGGCCTGTACAACTGGCTGGCTGGCAAACTGGCTTCAACACTTCTTCTGGCACAGCTGGCCTATTTAACCCTGGCCCTGGCCTGGCCTGGCCTGGCCTGGCCTGGCCTGGCCCACAACCTGGCTTGGCTGGCCTGGCGCTGCAGCCTGGCCACAACCTGGCAGCAGCACAACCTGGCCTGGCCTGGCCTGGCCTATTTCTTCTGAAAAGCCTGGCAACCTGGCCTGGCCTGGCCTGGCCTGGCCTGGCCTGGCCTGGCACTGCTTCAACCCACAACCTGGCCTAGCTACAACTGGCACAACCTGGCCTGGCCCTGGCCTGGCCCTGGCCCACCAACCTTTGGCCTGGCACAACTGCCTGCTGGCAACACAGCCTGGCACAACTAGCCTGGCTGGCCTAGCACACAACCTGACGCAACCTGAAACTGGCCTGGCCTAGCCTGGCCTGGCGGCTGAAGCACCACCCAACTGGCTGCTAGCAAACACTAGCACAAGCCCTCCAAAGCACTGGCCTGAGCCTGAGCACTGGCACTGGCACTGGCACTGACACCAGGCTTCAAGCACACAAACTGACCACCGAAGCACAAGCACAAGCACCAGCACCAGCACAACCTGGCCTGGCCTGGCCTGGCAACTGGCCTGGCCTGTACAGCACTGGCCTATTTCAACCTGGCCTGGCCTGGCCTGGCCTGGCCTGGCCTGGCCTGGCCTGGCCTGGCCTGGCCTGGCCTGGCCTGGCCTGGCCTGGCCTGGCCTGGCCTGGCCTGGCCTGGCCTGGCCTGGCCTGGCCTGGCCTGGCCTGGCCTGGCCTGAGCCTGGCCTGGCCTGGCCTGGCCTGGCTCTGGCTGTGGCTTTCTGGCACAAGCACTAACCTGGCCTGGCCTGTACAACCTGGCCTGGCCTGGCCTGGCCTGGCCTGGCCTGGCCTGGCCTGGCCTGGCCTGGCCTGGCTGGCCTGGCCTTCAACCCTGGCTTTCTTGGCTAGCCTGGCCTGGCCTGGCCTGAAGCCTGGCCACAACCTGGCCTGACAGCTGACACAACCTGGCCTGGAGCTGGCCTGGCCTGCAACCTGGCCTGGCCTGGCCTGGCCTGGCCTGGCCTGGCCTGGCTGAGCCTGGCCTGGCCTGGCCACAGCCTGGCCTGGCCTGGCCTGGCCTGAGCCTGGCCTGGCCTGGCCTGGCCTAGCGCAAGCCTGGCCTGGCCTGGCCTGGCCTGGCCTGGCCTGGCCTGGCCTGGCCTGGCCTGGCCTGGCCTGGCCTGGCCTGCACTGGCCTCAGCCTGGCCTGGCCTGGCCTGGCCAGGCCCCTGGCCTGGCCTGGCCTGGCCTGGCCTGGCCTGGCCTGGCCCTGGCCTGGCCACAACCTGGCCTGGCCTGGCCTATTGCACAGCCTGGCCTGGCCTGGCCTGGCCTGGCCTGGCCTGGCCTGGCCTGGCCTGGCCACAGCCTGGCCTGGCCTGGCCTGGCCTGGCCTACGGCCTGGCCTGGCCTATTTCAGCCTGGCCTGGCCTGGCCACGGCCTGGAGCTGAGCCTGGCCTGGCCCTGGCCTGGCCTGGCTTCAGCACAACACAACACAACCTAACTGAGCCTGGCCTGGCCTGGCCTGGCCTTCAACCTGGCCTGGCCTGGCAGCACACAACTGGCCTGGCACAGCACAGCCTGGCCTGGCCTGGCCCAACCTGGCCTAACCTAGCCTGGCCTGACACAACACAGCCTGTACAACACAACCTGGCCTGGCTGGCCTATAACCTGGCCTGGCCTGGCCTGGCCTGGCCTGGCACAACTGGCCTCAAGCCTAACCTGACAGCCTGCACAACTTCTTCTTCTTCTTTACACAACTGTACAACTAGCCTGGCCTGGCCTGGCCTGGCCTGGCACTGGCACAATCACTAGCACAGCTGGCCTGGCCTGGCCTAGCAACTGGCCTGGCTTACGGCCTGGCCTGTACAACGCAACCTGTTACAGCCTAGCCTGGCCTGGCCTGCAGCACTGGCCCCTGGCCTGGCCTGGCCTGGCCTGGCCTGGCCTGAAAGCACCAGCTGGCACTGGCCTGGCCTGGCCTGGCCTGGCACAAGCAGCACTGGCTGGCCTGGCCTGGCCTGGCCTGGCCCACAGCACAGCACTGGCCTGGCCTGGCCTGGCTGGCCTGGCCTGGCCTGGCCTGGCCTGGCCTGGCCTGGCCTGGCCTGGCCTGGCCTGGCCTGGCCTGGCCTGGCCTGGCCTGGCCTGGCCTGGCCTGGCCTGGCCTGGCCCCTGGCCTGGCCTGGCCTGCTGCCTGGCCTGGCCTGGCCTGGCCTGGCCTGGCCTGGCCTGGCCTGGCCTGAGCCTGGCCTGGCCTGGCACAACTGGCCTGGCCTGGCCTGGCCTGGCCTGGCCTGGCCTGGCCTGGCCTGAGCCTGGCCTGGCCCCTGCAACCTGGCCTGGCCTGGCCTGGCCTGGCCTGGCCTGGCCCTGGCCTGGCCTGGCCTGGCCTGGCCTGGCCTGGCCTGGCCTGGCCTGGCCTGGCCTGGCCTGGCAGCTGGCCTGGCTGGCCTGGCCCTGCAAGCCTGGCCTGGCCTGGAGCTGGCCTGGCCTGGCCTGGCCTGGCCTGGCCTTTGGCCTGGCTGGCCTGGCCTGGCCTGGCTGGCCTGGCCTGGCCTGGCCTGGCCTGGCCTGGCCTGGCCTGGCCTGGCCTGGCCTGGCCTGGCCTGGCCTGGCCTGGCCTGGCCTGGCCTGGCCTGGCCTGCTTCAGCCTGGCCACAAGCCTGGCCTGGCCTGGCCTGGCCTGGCCTGGCCTGGCCTGGCCTGGCCTGAGCCTGGCCTGGCCTGGCCTGGCCTGGCCTGGCCTGGGCCTGGCGCTGGCCTGGCAACCTGGCCTGGCCTGGCCTGGCCTGGCCTGGCCTGGCCTGGCCTGGCCTGGCCTGGCCTGGCCTGGCCTGGCCTAGCCTGGCCTGGCCTGGCCTTTCAGCCTGGCCTGGCCAGCTGGCCTGGCACAACCTGGCCCTGGCCTGGCCTGGCACCAGCCTGGCCTGGCCTAGAGCCTGGCCTGGCCTGGCCTGGCCTGGCCTGGCCTGGCCTGGCCTGGCCTGGCCTGGCCTGGCCTGGCCACAACCTGGCCTGGCCTAGCCTGGCCTGGCCTGGCCTAAGCCACAGCACAGCAAAACTGGCCTGGCCTGGCCTGGCCTGGCATCCTGGCCTGGCTTCTTCTGGCTTCCTCAACACAACACAACACAACGACTGCGCAGCTGGCACGTACAACCTGGCCTGGCCTGGCACTGCGCCTAGCCTGGCCTGGCCTGGCCTGGCCACGGCACAGCACTTTCCTCAACCTGGCTGGCCTATTTCAACCTGGCCACAACCTGGCCCTGGCCTGGCCACAACCTAACCTGGCCTTCAACCTGGCCTGGCCTGGCTTTCAACCTGGCCTGGCCTGAGCCTGGCAACACTGCACAACCTGGCACTGGCCTGGCCTGGCCTGGCTGCTGGCCTGGCCTGGCCTGGCCTGGCCAATGCTGGCCTATTTACGCTTTCAGCCTGGCCTGGCCTGGCCTGGCCTGGCCTGGCCTGGCCTGGCCTGGCCTGGCCTGGCCTGGCCTGGCCTGGCACTGCCTGGCCTGGCCTGGCCTGGCCTGGCGCTGGCCTGGCCTGGCCTGGCCTGGCCTGGCCTGGCCTGGCCTGGCCTGGCCTGGCCTGGCCTGGCCTGGCCTGGCCTGGCACTGGCCTGGCACAAAGGCCTAGGCCTGGCCTGGCCTAGCCTCAGCCTGGCCTGGCCTGGCCTGGCCTGGCCTGGCCTGGCCTGGCTGGCCTGGCCTGGCCTGGCCTGGCCTGGCCTGGCACTGGCCTGGCCTGGCCTGGCAAGGCCTGGCCTGAAACCTGTAACCTGGCCTGGCCTAGCCTGGCCTGGCCTGGCACAGCACCAGCACAACCTCAACCTGGCCTGGCCTTCACTAGCACAGGCTGACTGGCCTGGCTGGCAACTGTAACTGGCCTGGCCTGGCCTGGCCACAGCCTGGCCTGGCAACTGTACAACCTGGCCTACCAGCCGCCTAACAACCTGGCCCTGGCACAAACTAGCCAGCACAACCTGCTGGCCTGGCACTGGCCTACAACCTGGCCTGGCCTTGTACAACTGGCCTGGCCTGGCCTCACAGCGCAGCACTGGCCTGTACAACTGGCCTGGCCTGAGCACAGCACAGCCTGGCACAACACGGCTTCTTCAGCCTGGCCTCGGCTTAACCTGGCCTGGCCTTACAACCTGGCCTGAAGCAACAGCACCAGCACTAGCCTGGCCTGGCCTACAACACAGCTGGCACCTAGCCTGGCCTGGCCCTGGCCTGGCCTAGCCTGGCCTGGCACCAGCTGGCGGCTGGCCTGGCCACGGCCTGGCCTGGCCTGGCCTGGCCTGGCCTGGCACCAGCTGGCCTGGCCTGGCCTGGCCTGGCCTGGCTGACTGTTCAGCCTGGCCTGGCCTGGCCTGGCCTGGCCTGAGCCTGGCCTGGCCTGGCCTGGCCTGGCCTGCTTACAGCTGGCCTGGCCTGGCACTGTGGCCTGGCCTGGCTGGCCTGGCCTGGCTTCAAGCCTGGCCTGGCCTGGCCTAGAAGCTGGCCTGGCCTGGCCTGGCCTGGCCACAACCTGGCCTGGCCTGGCCTGGCCTGGCCTGGCCTGGCCTGGCCTGGCCTGGCCTGGCCTGGCCTCAACCCTGGCAAGGCACTGGCCTGGCCTGGCCTGGCTGGCAACCCTGGCCTGGCCTGCAGCCTCGGCACAACTGGCCTGGCCTGAGCCTGGCCTGGCCTGGCCTGGCCTGGCTTCACCAGCCTGGCCTGGCACTGGCCTGTACAACACTGGCCTGGCCTGGCCTGTTGCCTGGCCTGGCCTGGCTGGCCTGGCCTGTTTACAGCACTGGCACCTGAGCCTGGCCTGGCCTGGCCTGGCCTGGCCTGGCCTGGCTGGCCTGGCCTGCTGAGCCTGGCCTGGCCTGGCCCTGGCCTGGCCTGGCCTGGCCTGGCCTGGCCTGGCCTGGCCTGGCCTGGCCTGGCCTGGCCTGGCCTGGCACTGGCCTGGCCTGAGCCTGGCCTGGCCTGGCCTGGCCTGGCCTGGCCTGGCCTGGCCTGGCCTGGCACCAGCTGGCCTGGCCTGGCCTGGCCTGGCCTGGCCTGGCCTGGCCTGGCCTGACTGGCCTGGCCTGGCCTGTTCTGGCCTGGCCTGGCCTGGCCTGGCCTGGCTGGCCTGGCCTGGCCTGGCCTGGCCTGGCCTGGCCTGGCCTGGCCTGGCCTGGCCTGGCCTGGCCTGGCCTGGCAACCTGGCCTAGCCTGGCCTGGCCTGGCCTGGCCTGGCCTGGCAACTGGCCTGGCCTGGCCACAACCTGGCCTGGCCTTTCCTGGCCTGGCCTGGCCTGGCAACCTGGCCTGGCCTGGCCTCAGCCTGGCCTGTTCAGCCTGGCAGCACAAGCTTGGCCTCAACCTGGCCTGGCCTGGCCTGGCCTGGCCTGGCCTGGCCTGGCCTGGCCTGGCAACCTGGCCTGGCCTGGCCTGGCCTGGCCTGGCTCAGCGCAACAGCACTGACGCAGCTGGCCTGGCCTGGCCTGGCCTGGCCTGGCTGCTGGCTAGCCCTGGCTGGCCTGGCCTGGCCTGGCACAGCCTAGCACAGCCTGGCACTGGCCTGGCCTGGCCTGGCCTGGCCTGGCCTGGCCTGGCCTGGCTGGCCTGGCCTGGCCTGGCCTGGCCTGGCCTGGCCTGGCCTGGCCTGGCCTGGCCTAGCCTGGCCTGAGCCTGGCCTGGCCTGGCCTGGCCTGGCACAACTGGCCCTGGCCTGGCCTGGCCTGGCCTGGCCTGGCCTGGCCTGGCCTCAGCACTGGCTGGCCTGGCCTGGCCTGGCAGCACTGCTGGCACTGCACAACCTGGCCTGGCCTGGCCTGGCCTGGCCTGGCACAAGCCTGGCCTGGCCTGGCCTGGCCTGGCCTGGCCTGGCCTGGCCTGGCCTATTTCTGGCAACACAACCTGGCCTGGCCTGGCTGGCCTGGCACTGCAGCCTGGCCACAGCCTGGCCCTGGCCTGGCCTGGCCTGGCCTGGCCTGGCCTGGCCTGGCCTGGCCTGAGCCTCTAAACCTGGGCTGGCCTGGCACAGCACAACCTAGCCTGGCCTGGCTTCTTCCTCACCAGCACAACCTCAGCCTGGCCTGGCCTGGCCTGGCCTGGCCTGGCCTGGCCTGGCCTGGCCTGGCTATGGCCTGTGGCCTGAGAGCTGCTTCAACACTGGCTTGGCCTAGCCTGGCCTGGCTGGCCTGGCCTGGCCTGGCCTGGCTGGCCTGGCCTGGCCTGGCCTGGCCTGGCCTGGCCTGGCCTGGCCTGGCCTGAGCACCTGGCTGAGCCTGAGCCTGGCCTGGCCTGGCCTGGCCTGGCCTGGCTGGCCTGGCCTAAGCCTTTCAGCCTGGCCTGGCCCTGGCCTGAAGCACCTGGCTGGCCTGGCCTGGCCTGGCCTGGCCTGGCCTGGCCTGGCCTCAGCCTGGCCTGGCCTGGCCTGGCCTGAGCCTGGCCTGGCTGGCCTGGCCTGGCCTGGCCTGGCCTGGCCTGGCCTGGCCTGGCCTGTACAACTGGCCTCAACCTGAGCACTGGCCTGAGCCTGGCCTGGCTTCCAGCCTGGCCAACCTGGCCTGGCCTGGCCTGGCCTGGCCCTGGCACTGGCCTGGCCTGCTTCAACCTGCCTTTAGCTTACAACCTGGCCACTGGCCTAGCACAAACTGGCCTGGCTTAACACAACCTAACCTGGCCTGGCCTGGCCTGGCTTCAACCTGGCCTGGCCTGGCCTGGCCTGGCCACAAGCCTGCCTGGCCTGGCCTGGCACAACACTAGCCTGGCACTGGCACAGCACAACCTAGCCTGGCCTGTACCTGCAGCCTGGCACAGCTGGCTTTTTGCCTGGCCCTGGCCTGGCCCTGGCACTGCCTGTAGCACTGGCCTGGCCTGGCCTGGCCTGGCCCTGGCCCTGGCCTGGCCTGGCCTGGCCTGGCCTGGCTGGCCTGGCCTGGCCCTGTTCTTCCTGGCCCACTGGCCTGACACCAGCCTGGCCTGGCCTGGCCTGGCCACCAGCCTGGCCTGGCCTGGCCCTGGCCTGGCCTGGCCCTGGCCTGGCCTGGCCTGGCCTGGCCTGGCCTGGCCTGGCTGGCCACAACTGGCCTCAGCCCCTGGCCTGGCCCTGTTCCTGGCACCTGGCCTGGCCTGGCCTGTGGCCTGGCCTGGCCTGGCCTGGCCTGGCCTCAGCCTGGCCTGGCCTGGCCTGGCCTGGCCTGGCCTGGCCTGGCCTGGCCTGAGCCTGAAGCCTGGCCTGGCCTTTGTTAGCCTGGCCTGGCCTGGCCTGGCCTGGCCTGGCCTGGCACCTTCAGCCTGGCCTGGCCTGGCCTGGCCTGGCCTGGCCTGGCCTGGCCTGAAGCCTGGCACTGGCCTGGCCTGGCTGGCTGGCCTGGCCTCAGCCTGGCCTGGCCTGGCCTGGCCTGGCGCTGCAGAAGCTAGCCTGGCCTGGCCTGGCCTGGCTCGGCACTGGCCTGGCTGGCCTGGCCTGGCTGGCCTGGCCTAGCCTGGCCTGGCAACTGGCCTGGCCTGGCCTGGCACTGGCCTGGCCTGGCCTGGCCTGGCCCCAGCCTGGCCTGGCCTGGCTGGCCCAGTGGCCTGGCCTGGCCTGGCCTGGCCTGGCCTGGCCTGGCCTGAGCCTGGCCCCAGCCTGGCCTGGCCTGGCCTGGCCTGAGCCTGGCCTGGCCTGGCCTGGCCTGGCCTGGCCTGGCCTGGCCTGGCCTAAAGCCTGGCCTGGCCTGGCCTGGCCTGGCCTGGCCTGGCCTAGCCTGGCCTGGCCTGGCCTGGCCTGGCCTGGCCTGGCCTGGCCTCAGCGCAACACAACACTGACAGCACAAGCCGACGGCCCTGGCTGGCCTGGCCTGAAAGCACCAGCTGGCACTGGCAGCCCTGGCCTGGCCTGGCCTGGCCTGGCCTGGCCTGGCCTGGCCTGGCCTGGCAGCACAACCTGGCCCTGGCCTGGCCTGGCCTGGCCTGGCCTGGCCTGGCCTGGCACAACCCCTGGCCTGGCCTGGCGCTGGCCTGGCTGGCTTCGGCCTGGCCTGGCCTGGCCTGGCCTGGCCTGGCCTGGCCTGGCCTGGCCTGGCCTGGCCTGGCACTGTTCCTGGCCTGGCCTGGCCTACAACCTGGCCTGGCGCTGGCCTGGCCACACACAACCTGGCCTGGCCTGTACAACTGGCCTGGCAACTGGCCTGGCCTGGCCTGGCTGGCCTGGCCTGGCCTGGCCTGGCACAACTCAGCACCGGCCTGGCCTGGCCTGGCACTGGCCTGGCTCTGGCCTGGCCTGAGCCTGGCCTGGCACTGACCTGGCCTGAGCCTGGCCTGGCCTGGCACTGGCCTGGCCTGGCGCTGGCCTGGCCTGGCCTGGCCTGGCCTGGCCGCAAGCCTGGCCTGGCCTGGCCTGTGGCCTGGCCTGGCCTGAGCCTGGCACTTTGGCCTGGCCCTACCTGCACAGCACAGCCTGGCCTGTGGCCTGGCCTGGCCTGGCCTGGCCTGGCTTTAAGCTGGCCTGGCACAGCCTGTGGCCTGTACAGCAACCTCAAGCCTGGCTGTTACAACCCTGGCCCTGGCAGCTTCAACCACAACCTGGCACAACTGGCAACCTGGCCTGGCTTCTGGCCTGGCCCTGGCCTGGCCTGGCCTGGCCTGGCCTGGCCTGGCCTGGCCTGGCTGTTACAGCCTGGCACAACTGGCCTGGCTTCAGCCTGGCACCAGCTGGCCGCAGCGCAACTGGCCTGGCCTAGCCACCTGGCCTGGCCTGGCCTGGCCACAACCTGGCCTGGCCTGGCACTAGCCTGGCCTGGCCTAGCCTGGCCTAGCCTAGCCTGGCCTGGCTGGCCTGTACAACTAGCCCTGGCCTAGCACAACCTAACCCTGAACCTAGCCTAACCTAGCCTAGCCCCCAACACATAGCATTATCAGCATCACCTAACATCACCTTGTATTTCCCAACACACTGTATTTCATTGTATTTCATAGTATTTGTATTTTGTTGTATTTCATTTATATTTCCTTGTATTTCATTTTATATCATTGTATTTTATTGTATTTTTGTTGTATTTCATTGTATTTTATTTCATTTTATTTGTTGTATTTCGTTGTATTTCATTATATTTCATTGTATTTCATTGTATTTCATTGTATTTTGTTGTATTTCATTGTATTTCATTGTATTGTGTTGTATTTTATTGTATTTCATTGTATTTTATTGTATTTTCTTGTATTTCATTGTATTTTATTGTATTTCATTATATTTTGTTGTATTTCATTGTATTTTGTTGTATTTTATTGTATTTCATTGTATTTTCTTGTATTTTATTGCATTTTGTTGTATTTCATTGTCTTCATTGTATTTTTTTTGTATTTCATTGTATTTCATTGTATTATATTGCATTTCATTGTGTTTTGTTATATTTTGTTGTATTTCATTGTATTTCATTGTATTTTATTTATATTTCATTGTATTTTATTGTATTTTATTTGTATTTCATTGTATTTTCTTGTATTTGCATTGTATTTTGTTGTATTTCATTGTATTTTTGTTGTATTTTTGTATTTCATTGTATTTTGTTGTATTTCATTGTATTTCATTGTATTTTATTGTATTTCATTGTATTCATTATATTTCATTGTATTTCATTGTATTTCATTGTATTTTGTTGTATTTTGTTGTATTTCATTGTATTTCATTGTATTTTATTTATATTTCATTGTATTTTGTATTTATTGTATTTTATTGTATTTTATTGTATTTCATTGTATTTTATTGTATTTCATTGTATTTCATTGTATTTCATTGTATTTCATTGTATTTCATTGTATTTGTTGTATTTTATTGTATTTCATTGTATTTATTTATATTTTGTATTTCATTGTATTTCATTGTATTTCATTGTATTTATGTTGTATTTCATTGTATTTTATTGTATTTCATTGTATTTTATTGTATTTCATTGTATTTCATATATTTTATTGTATTTCATTGTATTTTATTGTATTTCATTATATTTTATTTATTGTATTTCATTGTATTTATTTGTATTTCATTGTATATTTCATTGTATTTTATTGTATTTCATTGTATTTTATTATATTTCATTATATTTCATTGTATTTCATTGTATTTGTTGTATTTCATTGTATTTCATTGTATTTGTATTTCATTGTATTTTATTATATTTCATTGTATTTCATTGTATTTTGTTGTATTTCATTTATTTATATTTCATTATATTTGTATTTCATTTGTATTTTATTGTATTTATTGTATTTCATTGTATTTCATTTGTATTTCATTATATTTTTATATTTGTTGTATTTCATTGTATTTTGTATTTCATTGTATTTATTGTATTTCATTATATTTTATTGTATTTCATTATATTTTATTGTATTTCATTGTATTTTATTGTATTTTATTTCATTGTATTTTCATTGTATTTATTATATTTCATTGTATTTCATTATATTTTGTATTTCATTTATTTGTATTTCATTGTATTTTATTTATTTCATGTATTTTATTGTATTTCATTGTATTTCATATTTCATTGTATTTTATTTGTATTTCATTGTATTTCATTGTATTTTATTATATTTCATTGTATTTTTGTATTTCATTGTATTTCATTGTATTTCATTGTATTTTATTTATTATTCATTGTATTTCATTGTATTTGTATTTTTTATTTGTATTTCATTTGTATTTCATTGTATTTTATTGTATTTCATTGTATTTTGTTGTATTTCATTATTTTTATTTTATTTCATTGTATTTTATTGTATTTCATTGTATTTTATTTGTATTTCATTGTATTTCATTGTATTTCATTGTATTTCATTGTATTTTGTTGTATTTCATTATATTTTATTGTATTTTGTATTTCATTGTATTTTATTATATTTCATTGTATTTCATTATTCTATTTCATTGTATTTATTATATTTCATTTATATTTATTTGTATTTTATTTATTTCATTGTATATTTTATTGTATTTCATTGTATTTCATTGTATTTTATTGTATTTCATTGTATTTATTGTATTTTATTTGTATTTCATTATATTTCATGTATTTCATTGTATTTTGTTATATTTCATGTATTTTTATTTTATTGTATTTCATTGTATTTTATTTGTATTTCATTATATTTTATTTATATTTCATTGTATTTTATTGTATTTCATTGTATTTCATTGTATTTTGTTGTATTTCATTGTATTTCATTGTATTTCATTGTATTTTGTATTTTTCATTGTATTTCATTGTATTTCATTGTATATTTCATTGTATTTCATTGTATTTTCTTGTATTTCATTGTATTTTGTTGTATTTCATTGCATTTTGTTGTATTTCATTGTAGTTTAGTGGATTTTATTGTATTTCGTTGTAGTTTTTTGTATTTCATTGTATTTTGTTGTATTTCATTGTGTTTCATAGTATTTCAATATATTTCATTGTATTACATTGTATTTTCTTGTATTCTGTTGTATTTTCTGTATTTCATTGTATTTTATTGTATTTCATTATATTTTATTGTATTTGTATTTATTTTGTATTTCATTGTATTTATTTATAATTCATTGTATTTCATTGTATTTCATTGTATTTATTGTATTTCATTATATTTTATTATATTTCATTGTATTTCATTGTATTTCATTGTATTTTATTGTATATTTCATTATATTTCATTGTATTTTATTGTATTTCATTGTATTTCATTTGTAATTTATTGTATTTCATAGTATTTTATTGTATTTCATTGTATTTTCTTGTATTTTCTTGTATTTCATTGTATTTTGTTATATTTCATTATATTTTGTTGTATTTCATTGTATTTCATTGTATTTCATTGTATTTTCTTGTATTTTTGTTGTATTTCATTGTATTTCATTTTATTTTGTTGTATTTTGTTGTATTTTGTTGTATTTCATTGTATTTTCTTGTATTTTCTTGTATTTCATTGTATTTTGTTATATTTCATTATATTTTGTTGTATTTCATTGTATTTCATTGTATTTCAGTTGTATTTTTGTTGTATTTCATTGTATTTCATTTTATTTTGTTGTATTTTGTTGT
This sequence comes from Eriocheir sinensis, assembly GCF_024679095.1. Classification (NCBI taxonomy): domain Eukaryota; kingdom Metazoa; phylum Arthropoda; class Malacostraca; order Decapoda; family Varunidae; genus Eriocheir; species Eriocheir sinensis. Next base: position 286,451 of record NW_026111868.1, on the reverse strand, counting down.
ATTTCATTATATTTCATTGTATTTCATTGTATTTCATTGTATTTTGTTGTATTTTGTTGTATTTTATTGTATTTCATTGTATTTAATTGTATTTAATTGTATTTCATTGTATTTAATTATATTTCATTGTATTTTGTTATATTTCATTTGTATTTCATTGTATTTCATTGTATTTCATTATATTGTATTTTCTTGTATTTCATTGTATTTCATTGTATTTGCTTGTATTTCATTATATTTCATTGTATTTCATTGTATTTTGTTGTATTTCATTGTATTTTATTTGTATTTCATTGTATTTCATTTATTTTGTATTTCATTGTATTTTTATTTATTTCATTTTATTTTTTTGTATTTAATTTTATTTCATTTTATTTTATTGTATTTCATTGTATTTTATTTGTATTTCATTATATTTCATTGTATTTCATTTGTATTTTGTTGTATTTCATTGTATTTGTTGTATTTCATTGTATTTCATTGTATTTTATTGTATTTCGTTGTATTTCATTGTATTTCATTATATTGTATTTCATTGTATTTTATTTTCATTGTATTTTTTGTATTTTATTGTATTTCATTGTATTTTGTTGTATTTATTGTATTTCATTGTATTTCATTGTATTTCATTGTATTTCATTGTACTTTATTGTATTTAATTGTATTTCATTTGTATTTGTATTTCATTGTATTTTTATTGTATTTCATTGTATTTCATTATATTTTGTTGTATTTAGTTGAATTTCATTGTATTTCATTGTATTTTCTTGTATTTTGTTGTATTGCATTGTATTTCATTGTATTTATTTGTATTTTCTTGTATTTTATTGTATTTAATTGTATTTTATTTTATTTCATTGTATTTGATTGTTTTTAATTGTATTTCATTGTATTTCCTTGTATTTCATTTGTATTTCATTGTATTTTATTGTATATTTGTATTTTATTGCATTTCATTATATTTAATTGTATTTGGATGTTTCTTATTCTATTTTATTGTAATTTGTTGTATTTCATTGTATTTTATTGTATTTTATTGTATTTTCTTAAATTTTATTGTAGTTTATTGTATTTTGTTGTATTTCATTGTATTTCATTGTATTTTGTTTTATTTCATTGTATTTCATTGTATTTTGTTGTATTTCATTGTATTTCATTGTATTTCATTGTACTTCATTGTATTTAATTGTATTTCATAGTATTTCGTTGTATTTCATTGTATTTCATTGTATTTTCTTGTATTCCATTGTATTTTATTGTATTTCATTGAATTTAATTGTATTTCATTGTATTTATTTGTATTTTGTTGTATTTCATTGTATTTTGTTGTATTTCATTGTATTTTTTTGTATTTAATTGTATTTAATTGTATTTTATTGTATTTTTTTATATTTTATTGTATTTTGTTGTATTTCATTGTATTTCATTGTATTTTGTTGTATTTCATTGTATTTCGTTGTATTTTGTTGTATTTACTTGTATTTTTTTGTATTTGTATATTTGTTGTATTTCATTGTATTTTATTTGTATTTCATTGTATTTCATTATATTTTATTGTATTTCATATTTCATTGTATTTTATTGTATTTCATTGTATTTCATTGTATTTCATTATATTTCATTGTATTTCATTGTATTTCATTGTATTTTGTTGTATTTCATTTGTATTTTTATTTATATTTCATTGTATTTTATTTGTATTTCATTGTATTTATTTGTATTTCATTGTATTTTATTTGTATTTCATTGTATTTTATTTGTATTTCATTGTATTTTGTTGTATTTCATTGTATTTCATTATATTTTATTTTATGGTATTTCATTGTATTTTATTGTATTTTATTTCATTGTATTTCATTGTATTTTATTGTATTTCATTGTATTTTGTTGTATTTCATTGTATTTTATTTGTATTTTGTATTTCATTGTATTTTGTATTTCATTATATTTTATTTGTATTTCATTGTATTTTGTATTTCATTGTATTTCATTGTATTTATTGTATTTTATTGTATTTTATTGTATTTCATTGTATTTCATTGTATTTTGTATTTCATTATATTTCATTGTATTTTATTTGTATTTCATTGTATTTGTATTTTGTATTTCATTGTATTTCATTGTATTTCATTGTATTTTGTTGTATTTCATTGTATTTTATTTGTATTTCATTGTATTTCATTTGTATTTTATTTGTATTTCATTGTATTTTATTGTATTTCATTATATTTATTGTATTTCATTGTATTTCATTGTATTTTATTTGTATTTCATTGTATTTCATTGTATTTGTATTTTATTGTATTTCATTGTATTTTCTTATTTCATTGTATTTTATATTTCATTATATTTTGTTGTATTTCATTGTATTTTATTTGTATTTCATTGTATTTCATTGTATTTCATTGTATTTCATGTATTTTATTGTATTTCATTGTATTTCATTATATTTTATTGTATTTCATTGTATTTATTTATTTCATTGTATTTTATTTGTTGTATTTCATTGTATTTCATTGTATTTTATTGTATTTCATTGTATTTTGTTGTATTTCATTGTATTTATTGTATTTCATTTGTATTTCATTGTATTTATTTGTATTTTATTGTATTTCATTGTATTTTATTTATATTTTGTATTTCATTATATTTATTTCATTTGTATTTCATTGTATTTTCATTGTATTTCATTGTATTTATTGTATTTCATTGTATTTTATTGTATTTATTTGTATTTCATTGTATTTCATTGTATTTCATTGTATTTCATTGTATTTTGTTGTATTTCATTGTATTTTTATATTTCATTGTATTTTTGTATTTCATTGTATTTTATTTGTATTTCATTGTATTTTATTGTATTTCATTGTATTTCATTGTATTTTCATTATTTATTGTATTTGTATTTCATTTGTATTTCATTTATATTTCATTGTATTTCATTGTATTTTGTTGTATTTTATTTGTATTTCATTGTATTTCATTGTATTTCATTGTATATTTTATTGTATTTCATTGTATTTTATTGTATTTCATTGTATTTCATTGTATTCATTGTATTTATTGTATTTCATTGTATTTATTTGTATTTCATTATTTTTATTTTATTGTATTTCATTGTATTTTATTTGTATTTCATTATATTTATTTATTATTGTATTTCATTGTATTTTATTATATTTCATTGTATTTCATTGTATTTTCATTGTATTTCATTATATTTCATTGTATTTTATTGTATTTCATTATATTTGTTGTATTTCATTGTATTTCATTGTATTTATTTGTATTTGTTGTATTTCATTGTATTTCATTGTATTTTATTGTATTTCATTATATTTTGTTGTATTTCATTGTATTTCATTGTATTTTATTGTATTTCATGTATTTCATTGTATTTCATTGTATATTTATTTGTATTTGTATTTCATTGTATTTCATTGTATTTTGTTGTATTTTGTATTTCCTTGTATATCATCTTATTTTTTTTTATTTAATAGTATTTAATTGTATTTTTTTTAATTTTGTTGTATGTCATTGTATTTTATTGTATTTCATTGTATTTTGTATTTATTGTATTTCATTATATTTTTGTATTTCATTGTATTTCATTGTATTTTATTTGTATTTCATTGTATTTTATTGTATTTCATTGTATTTATTGTATTTTATTTATATTTCATTATATTTCATTGTATTTCATTGTATTTTATTGTATTTCATTGTATTTATTTATGTATTTCATGTATTTCATTGTATTTTATTGTATTTCATTGTATTTAGTAGTATTTAATTGTATTTCATTGTATTTTGTTGTATTTCAAAGTATTTCCATGTATTTCATTGTATTTCATTGTATTTTATTGTATTTTTATATTTTATTTTTTTGTATTTCATTGTATTTCATTGTATTTCATTGTATTATATTGCATTTCATTGTATTTTTATTTGTATTGTATTTTCATTGTATTTCATTGTATTTATTTGTATTTCATTGTATTTCATTATTTTGTTGTATTTCATTGTATTTTATTTGTATTTCATTTATATTTTATTGTATTTCATTGTATTTTTTTGTATTTTATTGCATTTTGTTGTATTTTGTTGTTTTTCATTGTAATTTATTATATTTCATTGTATTTTTTTGTATTTCATTGTATTTTCTTGTATTTCATTGTATTTCATTTTATTTTTTTGTATTTTGTTGTATTTCATTGTATTTCGTTGTATTTCATTGTATTTCATTGTATTTGTATATTTATTTGTATTTTATATTTTATTGTATTTCATTGTATTTTATTGTATTTCATTGTATTTTATTTGTATTTTATATTTATTGTTGTATTTCATTGTATTTCATTATATTTCATTATATTTTTGTATTTCATTGTATTTCATTGTATTTCATTATATTTCATTGTATTTCATTGTATTTTATTGTATTTCATTATATTTATTGTATTTTATTGTATTTCATTATATTTTGTATTTCATTGTATTTTGTTGTATTTCATTGTATTTTCTTGTATTTCATTGTATTTCATTGTATTTTGTTGTATTTCATTGCATTTTGTTGTATTTCATTGTCGTTTGGTGTATTTCATTGCATTTCATTGTAGTTTTTTTGTATTTCATTGTATTTTTTGTATTTTGTTCTATTTCATTGTATTTCATTGTATTTCACTGTATTTTGTTGTATTTCATTGTATTTTCTTGTATTTCATATTTATTTGTATTTCATTGTATTTTATTGTATTTCATTGTATTTCATTGTATTTCATTGTATTTCTTGTATTTTATTGTATTTCATTGTATTTCATTTATTTTATTGTATTTCATTGTATTTTCATTGTATTTCATTGTATTTATTGTATTTCATTGTATTTTATTGTATTTCATTGTATTTCATTGTATTTTATTGTATTTCATTGTATTTCATTATATTTTATTTGTATTTCATTGTATTTTATTGTATTTATTGTATTTCATTGTATTTCATTGTATTTATTGTATTTTATTGTATTTCATTATATTTCATTGTATTTTATTGTATTTCATTGTATTTCATTGTATTTCATTGTATTTCATTGTATTTATTTATATTTCATTGTATTTATATTTTATTGTATTTCATTGTATTTTGTATTTCATTGTATTTCATTTGTATTTCATTGTATTTTATTGTATTTCATTGTATTTGTATTTCATTGTATTTCATTGTATTTTATTTGTATTTCATTGTATTTCATTGTATTTTATTTGTATTTCATTGTATTTCATTGTATTTCATTGTATTTTATTGTATTTCATTTGTATTTCATTGTATTTTCTTGTATTTCATTGTATTTATTTGTATTTCACTGTATTTCATTGTATTTCTTATTTATTTATTGTATTTCATTGTATTTTGTTGTATTTCATTGTATTTCATTGTATTTGTTGTATTTTTGTATTTGTATTTCATTGTATTTCATTGTATTTCATTATTTTTATGTATTTCATTGTATTTCATTGTATTTCATTTATTTTTTTTATTTCATTGTATTTCTTGTATTTTATTGTATTTCATTGTATTTCATTGTATTTATTATATTTCATTGTATTTTATTTGTATTTCTTTGTTTTTCATTGTATTTATTTATATTTCATTGTATTTTGTTGTATTTTGTTGTATTTCATTGTATTTTCTTGTATTTCATTATATTTTGTTGTATTTCATTATATTTTGTTGTAATTCATTGTATTTTGTTGTATTTCATTGTATTTCATTGTATATTCTTGTATTTTATAGTATTTTGTTATATTTCTTTGTATATCATTGTATTTTATTGTATTTCATTGTGTTTCATTGTATTTCATTGTATTTTGTTGTATTTCATTGTATTTTGTTGTATTTCATTGTATTTTGTTGTATTTTATTGTATTTCATTGTATTTTGTTGTATTTCATTGTATTTTCTTGTATTTCATTGTATTTTGTTGTATTTCATTGTATTTTTTTGTATTTCATTGTATTTTGTTTTATATTTCATTGTATTTCATTATATTTTCATTGTATTTCATTGTATTTTGTTGTATTTCATTGTATTTCATTGTATTTCATTTGTATTTTATTCATTGTTTTATTGTATTTCATTGTATTTTATTTGTATTTCATTGTATTTTTATTTCATTGTATTTTGTTCTATTTCATTGTATTTCGTTGTATTTCATTTATTTTCTGTATTTCATTGTATTTTGTATTTATTTTCATTGTATTTTGTTGTATTCTTTTGTATTTCATTGTATTTTTCTATTTCTGTATTTTGCTGTATTTCATTGTATTTTCTGTATTTCTTGTATTTCATTGTATTTCTTTGTATTTCATTCTTTTCTTAGCCTTATTTCCCTGCTTCCATTTTCTCTTTCTGTAGCCTTCTTTTTGCTTCCATGTTTTATTCTTTTTGTATTCTTTCTTTCATTTGTATTTATTTGTATTTCATGCTTATTCTTTTCTGTTGTATTTCATTGTATTTTGTTGTATTTTCTGTATTTTCATTGTATTTCTTCCTTATTTCCATATTCTTCTCTTTCTGTATTTTATTCTATTCTATTTCCTGCTTTCTTTCTGTATTATTTCTTTGTATTTCCTTGTATTTCCTGCTTCCATTTCTTTCTTTAGCCTTCTTTTCCCTGCTTCATTGTATTTCTTGTATTTCCTTTCCTGCTTGTATTTCTTTGTATTTCTTCTCTTTTTCTATTTCCTTCTTTTCCATGCTTCCATTTCTCTTTCTGTAGCCTTCTTTTCCCTTCTTTCTTTTCCATGCTTCCATGCTTCTCTTTCTGTAGCCTTCTTTTCCTGCTTTTCATTTCCTTCTTTTCCCTTCTTCTTTCTTTTTCTTTCTTTTCATTTTTCTTTCCTATTTCTTCCATGCTTCTCTTTCTGTAGCCTTCTTTTCCCTGCTTCCATGTTTCTCTTTCTGTAGCCTTCTTTTCCCTGCTTCCTTCATTTCCCTGCTTCCATGTTTCTCTTTCTGTAGCCTTCTTTTCCCTGCTTCCATGTTTCTCTTTCTGTAGCCTTCTTTTCCCTGCTTCCATGTTTCTCTTTCTGTAGCCTTCTTTTCCCTGCTTCTCTTTCTGTAGCCTTCTTTTCCCTGCTTCCATGCTTCTCTTTCTGTAGCCTTCTTTTCCCTGCTTCCATGTTTCTCTTTCTGTAGCCTTCTTTTCCCTGCTTCCATGCTTCTCTTTCTGTAGCCTTCTTTTCCCTGCTTCCATGTTTCTCTTTCTGTAGCCTTCTTTTCCCTGCTTCCTTCAGTTCCATGCTTCCATGCTTCTCTTTCTGTAGCCTTCTTTTCCCTGCTTCCTTCATTTCCATGCTTCCATGTTTCTCTTTCTGTAGCCTTCTTTTCCCTGCTTCCTTCAGTTCCATGCTTCCATGTTTCTCTTTCTGTAGCCTTCTTTTCGCTGCTTCCTTCATTTCCATGCTTCCATGTTTCTCTTTCTGTAGCCTTCTTTTCCCTGCTTCCTTCAGTTCCATGCTTCCATGTTTCTCTTTCTGTAGCCTTCTTTTCCCTGCTTCCTTCATTTCCCTGCTTCCATGTTTCTCTTTCTGTAGCCTTCTTTTCCCTGCTTCCTTCAGTTCCATGCTTCCATGTTTCTCTTTCTGTAGCCTTCTTTTCCCTGCTTCCTTCAGTTCCATGCTTCCATGCTTCTCTTTCTGTAGCCTTCTTTTCCCTGCTTCCTTCAGTTCCATGCTTCCATGTTTCTCTTTCTGTAGCCTTCTTTTCCCTGCTTCCTTCAGTTCCATGCTTCCATGTTTCTCTTTCTGTAGCCTTCTTTTCCTTGCTTCCTTCAGTTCCATGCTTCCATGTTTCTCTTTCTGTAGCCTTCTTTTCCCTGCTTCCTTCATTTCCATGCTTCCATGTTTCTCTTTCTGTAGCCTTCTTTTCCCTGCGTCCTTCAGTTCCATGCTTCCATGTTTCTCTTTCTGTAGCCTTCTTTTCCCTGCTTCCTTCAGTTCCATGCTTCCATGTTTCTCTTTCTGTAGCCTTCTTTTCCCTGCTTCCTTCAGTTCCATGCTTCCATGTTTCTCTTTCTGTAGCCTTCTTTTCCCTGCTTCCTTCATTTCCATGCTTCATACTTCTCTTTCTGTAGCCTTCTTTTCCTGCTTCCTTCAGTTCCATGCTTCCATGCTTCTCTTTCTGTAGCCTTCTTTTCCCTGCTTCCTTCAGTTCCATGCTTCCATGCTTCTCTTTCTGTAGCCTTCTTTTCCCTGCTTCCTTCAGTTCCATGCTTCCATGCTTCTCTTTCTGTAGCCTTCTTTTCCCTGCTTCCTTCATTTCCATGCTTCCATGTTTCTCTTTCTGTAGCCTTCTTTTCCCTGCTTCCTTCAGTTCCATGCTTCCATGTTTCTCTTTCTGTAGCCTTCTTTTCCCTGCTTCCTTCATTTCCATGCTTCCATGTTTCTCTTTCTGTAGCCTTCTTTTCCCTGCTTCCTTCAGTTCCATGCTTCCATGTTTCTCTTTCTGTAGCCTTCTTTTCCCTGCTTCCTTCAGTTCCATGCTTCCATGTTTCTCTTTCTGTAGCCTTCTTTTCCCTGCTTCCTTCAGTTCCATGCTTCATGCTTCTCTTTCTGTAGCCTTCTTTTCCTGCTTCCTTCAGTTCCATGCTTCCATGTTTCTCTTTCTGTAACCTTCTTTTCCCTGCTTCCTTCATTTCCATGCTTCCATGTTTCTCTTTCTGCCTTCTTTTCCCTGCTTCCTTCAGTTCCATGCTTCCATGTTTCTCTTTCTGTAGCCTTCTTTTCCCTGCTTCCTTCAGTTCCATGCTTCCATGCTTCTCTTTCTGTAGCCTTCTTTTCCCTGCTTCCTTCAGTTCCATGCTTCCATGTTTCTCTTTCTGTAGCCTTCTTTTCCCTGCTTCCTTCATTTCCATGCTTCCATGTTTCTCTTTCTGTAGCCTTCTTTTCCCTGCTTCCTTCAGTTCCATGCTTCCATGTTTCTCTTTCTGTAGCCTTCTTTTCCCTGCTTCCTTCAGTTCCATGCTTCCATGCTTCTCTTTCTGTAGCCTTCTTTTCCGTTCTTCCTTCAGTTCCATGCTTCCATGATTCTCTTTCTGTAGCCTTCTTTTCCCTGCTTCCTTCAGTTCCATGCTTCCATGTTTCTCTTTCTGTATTCTTTTCCCTGCTTCCTTCATTTCCATGCTTCTCTTTCTCTTTCTTCCTGCTTCCTTCATTTCCATGCTTCCATGTTTCTCTTTCTGTAGCCTTCTTTCCCTTCTTCCTTCAGTTCCCTGCGTCCATTGTTCTCTTTCTGTAGCCTTCTTTTCCCTGCTTCCTTCAATTCCATGCTTCCATGTTTCTCTTTCTGTAGCCTTCTTTTCCCTGCTTCCTTCAGTTCCATGCTTCCATGTTTCTCTTTCTGTAGCCTTCTTTTCCTACTTCCTTCAATTCCATGCTTCCATGTTTCTCTTTCTGCCTTCTTTTCCCTGCTTCCTTCAGTTCCATGCTTCCATGTTTCTCTTTCTGTAGCCTTCTTTTCCCTGCTTCCTTCAGTTCCATGCTTCCATGTTTCTCTTTCTGTTGCCTTCTTTTCCATGCTTCCTTCATTTCCATGCTTCCATGCTTCTCTTTCTGTAGCCTTCTTTTCCCTGCTTCCTTCAGTTCCATGCTTCCATGTTTCTCTTTCTGTTGCCTTCTTTTCCCTGCTTCCTTCAGTTCCATGCTTCCATGTTTCTCTTTCTGTAGCCTTCTTTTCCCTGCTTCCTTCATTTCCCTGCTTCCATGTTTCTCTTTCTGTAGCCTTCTTTTCCCTGCTTCCTTCAGTTCCATGCTTCCATGTTTCTCTTTCTGTAGCCTTCTTTTCCCTGCTTCCTTCAGTTCCATGCTTCCATGTTTCTCTTTCTGTAGCCTTCTTTTCTATGCTTCCTTTAGTTCCATGCTTCCATGTTTCTCTTTCTGCCTTCTTTTCCCTGCTTCCTTCATTTCCATGCTTCCATGCTTCTCTTTCTGTAGCCTTCTTTTCCTGCTTCCTTCAGTTCCATGCTTCCATGCTTCTCTTTCTGTAGCCTTCTTTTCCCTGCTTCCTTCAGTTCCAGGCTTCCATGCTTCTCTTTCTGCCTTCTTTTCCTGCTTCCTTCAGTTCCATGCTTCCATGTTTCTCTTTCTGTAGCCTTCTTTTCCTGCTTCCTTCCTCAGTTCCATGCTTCCATGTTTCTCTTTCTGTAGCCTTCTTTTCCCTGCTTCCAAACTGAAGCCTTGAGGAAGGAGCAGGAAAGAAACAAGGAGGGCTGAAAAGGCTGAAAAGCATGGAAGCATGGAAAAGGCTGAGAGCTGAAAGAATGGAGATGGTGCTGAAGAAAAAGCTGAAACGTGGAAGCTGTGAAGAATGGGCTGGGGGAAGCAGGAAGGCTGAAAGAGAACGTGGGCAGTGAAGAGGAAATGGAGCGAAGGCAGAAAGGGCTGAAGGAGCAGGAAGGCTGAAAGGCTGGAGCGTGAGAAGGAGAGGAGGCTGGGAAACATGGAAATGGAAGGGCGGGAAGAAGGCGAGAAACATGGAGCAGGAAAGGAGCAGGAAAGAGGCTGAAGAACGTGGAAGAGCGGGAAAGAAGGCTGAAAGAACGTGGGCGTGGAAGGAGCAGGAAGGCTGAAAGAGCATGGAGCGTGGAACTGGAAGCTGAAAGAAGACTGAAAGAAACATGGGCGTGGAAGGAAGCGGGAAAAAGAGCTGAAAGAGGAAACAAACGTGGAACATGGAAGGAGCAGGGAAAGAAGGCTGAAGAGAGAGCATGGAGCGTGGAACTGAAGGAGCAGGAAAGGCTGAAGAGAACATGGAGCATGGAAAGGAAGCAGGAAAGAGGCTGAAAGAGAAACATGGAGCATGGAACTGAAGGAAGCAGGAAAGAAGGCAACAGAAAGAAACATGGAAGCATGGAACTGAAGGAAGCAGGGAAAAAGGCTACAGAAAGAAGCATGGAACTGAAGGAAGCAGGGAAAAGGCTACAGAAGAGAAGCATGGAAGCATGGAAAGCAGAAAAGAGGACAGAAAGAGAACATGGAAGCATGGAACTGAAGGAAGCAGGGAAAAGAGGCTACAGAAGAGAAACATGGAAGCATGGAGACTGAAGGAAGCAGGGAAAAGAAGGCTACAGAAGAGAAACATGGAAGCATGGAACTGAAGGAAGCAGGAAAAGAGGCTAAAGAGAAGCATGGAAGCATGGAACTGAAGGAAGCAGGGAAAGAAGGCTACAGAAGAAACATGGAAGCATGGAACTGAAGGAAGCAGGGAAAAGAAGGCTACAGAAGAGAAACATGGAGCATGGAACTGAAGGAAGCAGGGAAAGAAGGCAACAGAAAGAAACATGGAAGCATGGAACTGAAGGAAGCAGGAAAAGAAGGCTACAGAAGAGAAACATGGAAGCATGGAACTGAAGGAAGCAGGGAAAAGAAGGCTACAGAAGAGAAACATGGAAGCATGGAACTGAAGGAAGCAGGGAAAAGAAGGCAACAGAAGAGAAACATGGAAGCATGGAACTGAAGGAAGCAGGAAAAGAAGGCTACAGAAGAGAAACATGGAAGCATGGAACTGAAGGAAGCAGGAAAGAAGGCTACAGAAGAAACATGGAAGCATGGAACTGAAGGAAGCAGGGAAAGAAGGCTACAGAAAGAGAAACATGGAAGCATGGAACTGAAGGAAGCAGGGAAAGAAGGCTACAGAAGAGAAACATGGAAGCATGGAACTGAAGGAAGCAGGGAAAAAGAGGCTACAGAAAGAGAAACATGGAAGCATGGAACTGAAGGAAGCAGGAAAAGAAGGCTACAGAAAGAGAAACATGGAAGCATGGAACTGAAGGAAGCAGGGAAAGAAGGCTACAGAAAGAGAAACATGGAAGCATGGAACTGGAAGCAGGAAAAGAAGGCTACAGAAGAGAAACATGGAAGCATGGAACTGAAGGAAGCAGGAAAAGAAGGCTACAGAAAGAGAAACATGGAAGCATGGAACTGAAGGAAGCAGGGAAAAGAAGGCTACAGAAGAGAAACATGGAAGCATGGAACTGAAGGAAGCAGGGAAAAGAAGGCTGAAGAGAGAAACATGGAAGCATGGAACTGAAGGAAGCAGGGAAAAGAAGGCTACAGAAGAAACATGGAAGCATGGAACTGAAGGAAGCAGGGAAAAGAAGGCTACAGAAGAGAAACATGGAAGCATGGAACTGAAGGAAGCAGGGAAAAGAAGGCTACAGAAGAGAAACATGGAAGCATGGAACTGAAGGAAGCAGGAAAAGAAGGCTACAGAAAGAAACATGGAAGCATGGAACTGAAGGAAGCAGGAAAGAAGGCTACAGAAGAGAAACATGGAAGCATGGAACTGAAGGAAGCAGGAAAGAAGGCTACAGAAGAGAAGCATGGAAGCATGGAACTGAAGGAAGCAGGGAAAGAAGGCTACAGAAAGAGAAACATGGAAGCATGGAACTGAAGGAAGCAGGAAAGAAGGCTACAGAAGAGAAACATGGAAGCATGGAACTGAAGGAAGCAGGAAAAGAAGGCTACAGAAGAGAAACATGGAAGCATGGAACTGAAGGAAGCAGGGAAAAGAAGGCTACAGAAAGAGAAACATGGAAGCATGGAACTGAAGGAAGCAGGGAAAAGAAGGCTAGAAAGAGAATGGAAGCATGGAACTGAAGGAAGCAGGGAAAGAAGCTACAGAAGAAACATGGAAGCATGGAACTGAAGGAAGCAGGGAAAAAGAAGGCTACAGAAGAGAAACATGGAAGCATGGAACTGAAGGAAGCAGGGAAAGAAGGCAACAGAAAGAGAAGCATGGAAGCATGGAACTGAAGGAAGCAGGGAAAAGAAGGCTACAGAAAGAGAAACATGGAAGCATGGAACTGAAGGAAGCAGGGAAAAGAAGGCTACAGAAAGAGAGAAACATGGAAGCATGGAACTGAAGGAAGCAGGGAAAAGAAGGCTACAGAAAGAGTAACAGGGAAGCAAGGAACTGAAGGAAGCAGGAAAAGAAGGCTACAGAAAGAGAAACATGGAAGCATGGAACTGAAGGAAGCAGGAAAAGAAGGCTACAGAAGAGAAGCATGGAAGCATGGAACTGAAGGAAGCAGGAAAGAAGGCTACAGAAGAAAGCATGGAAGCATGGAACTGAAGGAAGCAGGGAAAAGAAGGCTACAGAAAGAGAAACATGGAAGCATGGAACTGAAGGAAGCAGGAAAAGAAGGCTACAGAAGAGAAACATGGAAGCATGGAACTGAAGGAAGCAGGAAAAGAAGGCTACAGAAAGAGAAACATGGAAGCATGGAACTGAAGGAAGCAGGAAAAGAAGGCTACAGAAGAGAAACATGGAAGCATGGAACTGAAGGAAGAAGCAGGAAAAGAAGGCTACAGAAAGAGAAACATGGAAGCATGGAACTGAAGGAAGCAGGAAAAGAAGGCTACAGAAAGAAACATGGAAGCATGGAACTGAAGGAAGCAGGGAAAAGAAGGCTACAGAAAGAGAAACATGGAAGCATGGAACTGAAGGAAGCAGGGAAAAGAAGGCTACAGAAGGAGAAGCATGGAAGCATGGAACTGAAGGAAGCAGGGAAAGAAGGCTACAGAAAGAGAAACATGGAAGCATGGAACTGAAGGAAGCAGGGAAAAGAAGGCTACAGAAAGAGAAACATGGAAGCATGGAACTGAAGGAAGCAGGGAAAAGAAGGCTACAGAAAGAGAAGCATGGAAGCATGGAACTGAAGGAAGCAGGGAAGAAGGCTACAGAAGAGAAACATGGAGCATGGAACTGAAGGAAGCAGGGAAAGAAGGCTACAGAAAGAAACATGGAAGCATGGAACTGAAGGAAGCAGGATAAAGAAGGCTACAGAAAGAGAAACATGGAAGCATGGAACTGAAGGAAGCAGGGAAAAGAAGGCAACAGAAAGAAAGCATGGAAGCATGGAACTGAAGGAAGCAGGGAAAAAGGCTAAAGAAT
>NW_026111868.1:137500-265000 GCF_024679095.1 Eriocheir sinensis | reverse complement strand
TTAAACCTCCTGTGAAACGTCGCTAATATGTATATTGTATACCACCGTCAGGGTAAGTGTCAGGGAGGGATTTTTAAGTGTCTTCCACCAAATTTTCTTAGGTGGTGGGCACTTTTTCATATATATATGATGAGTGTATTTACTCATGAGAATATTGTTTACATGAGTTAGTTTACTTTTTACAACTCTTAAGCTGAATTACAATTATTAGATTTAAAACCTCAATTCCACCAACAGTTATAAATACTGTTAATCTTATAGCTCAGTTCAAATTACAGCTACTCTTCCTCGCACTCGGTCTCCTCGCTTTTAGAGTTGCCAGCCGCACGAGCAGCCTCCCGCCCCGGGCCTCCACCACCTGTGGCTTCGCGACGGGCGGCCTCGTGAGCACAACACATGGCCCTCAGGGCGTCGACACTGCCGATTGAGTCACACGCCTGGTACACTTGTTGCCTCAGTGTCACGTCACGGAGGACTCCCATTAACTTTCTAAGCGACAAGTACTCCGACAAATCTGTGCTACGCTGTTGGCACTTAAAGGCACAGTCTGTCGCTTTCTGTGTGCACTTGGTTATGTACTCACTGACACACTCCTGCTCCTGCCTCGCTCCAAAGAACTCTGCCCACTGCACTGCCTGTGTATATGGCCAAAGGACAAGCTTGCCGATGGCGTCCAAGGCCGTGGGTGGAGTCAGGGTGCTCCACCGGTCCATAGTGAAGCGTGCGTCCAGGGTCCACTGCAGGGCAGGGACGCATTGGAGCCTGATGTGTTGCACTGCCTCCTGTGGCAGCCACCTGCACAGAAGCAGCCAGCACTCCATGGACCTCCTCCGTGACTTAAAGGCGGCTGGCGACATCTCCAGCTCGCACTTCTCTGGAGCGGAGGCTGGTGACGGCCGGGGAGGAGTGGTCAGTTAGTAGGTCCAGACTTCCGTTCACTGTGCCATGTAAGATGTCTGGCTAAGGAAATGCAGGGCGTGTGTGCTCCCGTTTACTGAGTGAGTCAATAACTGACAGAGGTTCTCCTCGCGGGTGCGGGCGCAGGCAGAAAACATCTCGTACATCCAACAGGAACCCCCTTATATGGGCGGTTGCCTACGTCACTATACGTCGTTACTGCGTCATAACCATTGACTTTACACATAAGGCACTGAGGGTGCACTCTATGATGTGGTCACATCCTCATAAGTACATAAGAGTGAATATTCATGAGTAGTCTACATGGCTTGGGTTTACATGATTCTCGTCCTTTAGCATAGTGCTGTCGTTGGGTGAAGTGGGTGGTTTCCGGCAGAGCTATGTGGTGGCCTGAGACGCCCCAATTTACTTCCTGTGTGTTTCCATAATGGTTTGTTCTTCACACTGTCGCCTCGCTGTGCTGTGTTCTTCAAATTGTTCTTGTTATTAGATGAATTCTACCGTTCATCATCGCTTTCTTCTTCTTTGTTTATTTGTGGTGCTCGTACTGGGTCAGGAGGTGTTACTGCATCTGTGTTGGTAGATGTAGTGCCCTGCGGGGCACCACAAGTGCCTGCCTTTCACAGCCTTCCTCTTCTTGTGTGTGTGTGTGTGTGTGTGTGTGTGTGTGTGTTGTGTTGACTCTTATTTTCTTTTATTTTTTCTTCCTAACTGTTTTCCTGTCAACAGAGTGTCCAGACGAAGGAAAGAAGAGAAAGGAAGGAAGTGAGTGGACAGCTTTTGGTGGCTTTTTCTTTGGTCAGGTCAGGTCAGGTCAGGGGCCGGGACATGCAGCTTTTTTTCCTTGTCGTCAGAAGAGTGTTCTGGCTACACCTGTCAGTGTTAGATTGGAATTATAAGAACCAGAAATTTGTAAGAAAAGTTTTTGAGGAAACAGTTTTGTTGTTTGGAAGAAGAATGTGATGGCTCTGTGAACCAGTCCTCCACCTCCTCCTCCTCCTCCTGAGGTGGCTTATAGCAGCACGTGTAGTGTGCCGGGCTGCACTGTGTTGTCAGTCTGGGCAGCAGCAGTGTTCTGGGCTCATCCACTCATTGTAATGTTGGTTTTTCAGAGCGGTGGCACTGCCCGGCACTTCCTCAAGAAGGCTCTCCTGCCCCTGACTGGCTGGTGTGACAGTCTGCTGCTTCTTGGTGAGTGTAAGATGTCCGGCTAAGGAAACGCAGGGCGTGTGTGCTCCCGTGTGGGAAGTGAGCTATTTCCAGCCAGCTGGCAAGCCTGTCGGCGTAGGCCATGTACATGTGTCCTTCGTGCTGGAACATGTCGGCCACCGTCTGCTGGAACAGGTACTCAGGGGGCGGCGTCATCGCCAGTGTTTCTGCGGGCTGCGATGGGGGGCGTGTTTCGCATTCTGTGCATGCGGAGCGGTGGTGCCGCAGGTCCCCCTCAATCCCCGGCCAGTATACACACTGCCTCGCCCTCCGCAGCATGGAACCGAGGCCCTGGTGGCTGGCGTGTAGGTTTGCTGCTACCTGCTGTCGGAGAGCTTCGGGGATGACGAGGCGCACGTACCCCTGGTCAAACATGTATGTCACTACGTCGTGCATCACTGCCAGCCTGTCCCTCGCCCCATAGAAGGGACGCAGGGATGCCACTTCTTGTGCTTTATGCTGGTGCCAGTCACCCGCCATGACCCTGGCGACTAACATCTGGTACGTCGGGTCGTCGGCGGCCTTCCGCTTGACCTCCTCTTCGTCCACCACGCGTCCCTCCCGATCGGTGCAGGCTGTGACTGCGGCGGCGACTGCCCCGATGATATCCTCGTCCGAGTCGAGGTCCGCTGTTGTCGGGGTGCCCTGAGAGCTGGGTAGCGGGACAGAAAGTCGGCGGCGGTGTTGCTCTTCCCAGGAGGTATTTGATTTGGAATCGGAACTGTAGTGTTCGTTCCTTGAGCCTGAAGAGCCTGGGGTTGACAACGCTCGTCAGAGCTGTCTCCTAGGAGCTTCACAAGGGGGCGGTGGTCGGTCACGATGGTGAGGTTTGGGCATCCCAGCAGGAACAACCTCGCCTTTTGGAGGTACCACGCCACCACCAGAGCCTCCCCTTCCACAGCTGCGTATCCAGCCTCGGCGGTGGTGAGGTGCCGGCTGCCGCACAGGGCCAGGTGCCACCCCCCTTACAGCAGTATGGGGCGGAGGCCGATGCACAACTGCAGTACTGCTGGAGGATGACGAATCCGATGCCCTCTCGGCTCCAGTCGGTGATGGCAGCGGTGGGGCGGTTTTATCGTGTCGTCAGACCGTCCTTGGCCAGCTGGCATATAGTGTCCTGGGCTTGGCGGAATTTCTACTGAAGCTGGTCGTCCCAGTACACGTGTCTTCCGGTTGGTTTCTTCAGTAACTCCCGGAAGGCGTTCATGATCGGCGCGGTGGCGAGGAAGGGGGCGAGCTGGTTTACGAAGCCATACCACGATCTGATGTCCGTGATGGATGGCTTGCCCGGCATGTGGAAGCCCCTGACGTGGAAGGCTGACGTGGGCGTACGGGCGTGATCTTAAGTGTCTTCCTTTGTGAGAAAATAAGGATATATATTTTTCATGGCGGGCTTGGGGCAGATACTTAGCCCGTAACATAGTTTTCGTTTTCACGGCTAAAATAGATCTTTCCTGCACTAGTCTCATGTACCCACGTGTGCACGGGCGTGGAAGGCTAATGGGAGTAGGTGGAATTCGTAATTAGGTCATGTTCGATGTCGAATCATGGGTAAATGGGGTCAGTAAATTGCGTGGTGATAATTAAAGGGGGCAGGGGCTAACGGTAATGGAGGGGGGGCTAATGGGTGTAGGTGAAACTCGAAAATGGATCATGTGAGGTGTCAAATACTGGAATAATGGGGTCAGTAAATTGCGTGGTGATAATGAGAGGGGGCGGGGGTTAATGGTAATGGGGGGCTAATGGGTGTAGGTGAAACTCGAAAATGGATCATGTGAGGTGTCAAATACTGGGTTAATGGGGTCATTAAATTGCGTGGTGATAATGAGAGGGGCGGGGTTGATGGTAATGGGGGGGGGGGCTAATGGGAGTAGGTGGATTTCGTAATTAGGTGATGTTCGGTGTCGAATAATGGGTAAATGGGGTCAATAAATTGCGTGGTGATAATTAAAGGGGCGGGGTTAATGGTAATTGGGGAGGGGCTAATGGGAGTAGTTGAAACTTGGAAATAGGTCATGTGAGGTGTCAAATACTGGGTAAATGGGGTCAGTAAATTGCGTGGTGATAATCAGAGGGCGGGGTGAATGGTAATGGGGGGTGCCATTGGGTGTAGGTGGAATTCGTAATTTGTTCATGTTCGGTGTCGAATAATGGGTAAATGGGGTCAGTAAATTGCGTGGTGATAATTAAAGGGGGCGGGGGTTAATGGTAATGGGGGGGGGGTCATTGGGAGTAGGTGGAATTCGTAATTTGGTCATGTTTGGTGTCGAATTATGGGTAAATGGGGTCAGTAAATTGCGTGGTGATAATTAAAGGGGGGGGGGGCTAATGGAGTACGTGAAACTCGAAAATGGGTCATGTGAGGTGTCAAATACTGGGTTAATGGGGTCAGTAAATTGCATGGTGATAATCAGAGGGCAGGGCTGATAGTCATGGAGGGGGCCAATGGGAGTAGGTGGAATTCGCAATTTGGTCATGTTCGGTGTCGAATAATGGGTAGATGGGGACAGTAAATTGCGTGGTGATAATTAAAGGGGCGGGGTTAATGGTAATGGGGGCTAATGGGAGTATGTGGAATTAATAATTAGGTCATGTTCGGTGTCGAGTAATGGGTAAATGGGGTCAGTAAATTGCGTGGTGATAATTAAAGGGTGCGGGGATTTATGGTAATGGAGGGGCCCAATGGGTGCAAGTGAAACTCGAAAATAGGTCATGTTCGGTGTCGAATGATGGGTAAATGGGGTAAGTAAATTGCTTGGTGATAATTAAAAAGGCGGGGTTAATGGTAATGGGGGGCCATTGGGAGTATGTGGAATTCATAATTACGTCATGTTCGGTGACGAATAAAGGGTAAATAGGGTCAGTAAATTGCGTGCTGATAATTAAAAGGGGCGGGGGTTAACGGTAATGGGGGGGGGCTAATGGGAGTAGGTGTAATTCGTAATTACCACGGCCTGATCATGTGCTAGACTCATGATATGTATTCACCAAGGCCTGATCATGTACTAGACTCGTGATATGGATTCACCATGGCCCGATCATGTGCTAGACTCGTGGTATGAGTTCACCATGGCCTGATCATGTGCTGGACTCGTGATGTGTTCACCACGGCCTGATCATGTGCTAGACTCGTGATATGGATTCACCATGACCCGATCATGTGCTAGACTCGTGGTATAAGTTCACCACGGCCAGATCATGTGCTGGACTCTTTTATTCTGTTGTATTCTGTTGTATTCTCTTTTATTCTGTTGTATTCTGTTGTATTCTCTTTTATTCTGTTGTATTCTCTTTTATTCTGTTGTATTCTGTTGTATTCTCTTTTATTCTGTTGTATTCTGTTGTATTCTCTTTTATTCTGTTGTATTCTGTTGTATTCTCTTTTATTCTGTTGTATTCTGTTGTATTATCTTTTATTCTGTTGTATTCTGTTGTATTCTGTTGTATTCTCTTTTATTCTGTTGTATTGTTGTATTATCTTTTATTCTGTTGTATTCTCTTTTATTCTGTTGTATTCTGTTGTATTATCTTTTATTCTGTTGTATTCTGTTGTATTCTCTTTTATTCTGTTGTATTCTGTTGTATTCTCTTTTATTCTGTTGTATTCTGTTGTATTCTCTTTTATTCTGTTGTATTCTGTTGTATTATCTTTTCTTCTGTTGTATTCTGTTGTATTCTGTTGTATTCTCTTTTATTCTGTTGTATTCTGTTGTATTCTCTTTTATTCTGTTGTATTCTCTTTTATTCTGTTGTATTCTGTTGTATTCTCTTTTATTCTGTTGTATTCTGTTGTATTCTCTTTTATTCTGTTGTATTCTGTTGTATTCTCTTTTATTCTGTTTTATTCTGTTGTATTCTGTTGTATTCTCTTTTATTCTGTTGTATTCTGTTGTATTCTCTTTTATTCTCTTTTATTCTGTTGTATTCTGTTGTATTCTCTTTTATTCTGTTGTATTCTGTTGTATTCTCTTTTATTCTGTTGTATTCTGTTGTATTCTCTTTTATTCTGTTGTATTCTGTTGTATTCTCTTTTATTCTGTTGTATTCTGTTGTATTCTGTTGTATTCTCTTTTATTCTGTTTTATTCTGTTGTATTCTGTTGTATTCTCTTTTATTCTGTTGTATTCTCTTTTATTCTGTTGTATTCTGTTGTATTCTCTTTTATTCTGTTGTATTCTGTTCTATTCTGTTGTATTCTCTTTTATTCTGTTGTATTCTGTTTTATTCTGTTGTATTCTGTTGTACTCTGTTGTATTCTCTTTTATTCTGTTGTATTCTCTTTTATTCTGTTGTATTCTGTTGTATTCTCTTTTATTCTGTTGTATTCTGTTGTATTCTCTTTTATTCTGTTGTATTCTGTTGTATTCTCTTTTATTCTGTTGTATTCTGTTGTATTCTCTTTTATTCTGTTGTATTCTGTTGTATTCTCTTTTATTCTGTTGTATTCTGTTGTATTCTCTTTTATTCTGTTGTATTCTGTTGTATTCTCTTTTATTCTGTTGTATTCTCTTTTATTCTGTTGTATTCTGTTGTATTCTCTTTTATTCTGTTGTATTCTCTTTTATTCTGTTGTATTCTCTTTTATTCTGTTGTATTCTCTTTTATTCTGTTGTATTCTGTTGTATTCTCTTTTATTCTGTTGTATTCTCTTTTATTCTGTTGTATTCTGTTGTATTCTCTTTTATTCTGTTGTATTCTGTTGTATTCTCTTTTATTCTGTTGTATTCTGTTGTATTCTCTTTTATTCTGTTGTATTCTGTTGTATTCTCTTTTATTCTGTTGTATTCTGTTGTATTCTCTTTTATTCTGTTGTATTCTCTTTTATTCTGTTGTATTCTCTTTTATTCTGTTGTATTCTGTTGTATTCTCTTTTATTCTGTTGTATTCTGTTGTATTATCTTTTATTCTGTTGTATTCTGTTGTATTCTGTTGTATTATCTTTTATTCTGTTGTATTCTGTTGTATTATCTTTTATTCTGTTGTATTATCTTTTATTCTGTTGTATTCTGTTGTATTATCTTTTATTCTATTGTATTCTGTTGTATTCTGTTGTATTATCTTTTATTCTGTTGTATTCTCTTTTATTCTGTTGTATTCTGTTGTATTCTCTTTTATTCTGTTGTATTCTGTTGTATTCTCATTTATTCTGTTGTATTCTGTTGTATTATCTTTTATTCTGTTGTATTCTGTTGTATTATCTTTTATTCTGTTGTATTCTGTTGTATTATCTTTTATTCTGTTGTATTCTTTTGTATTCTCTTTTATTCTGTTGTATTCTGTTGTATTCTCTTTTATTCTGTTGTATTCTCTTTTATTCTGTTGTATTCTCTTTTATTCTGTTGTATTCTGTTGTATTCTCTTTTATTCTGTTGTATTCTGTTGTATTCTCTTTTATTCTGTTGTATTCTGTTGTATTCTGTTGTATTCTCTTTTATTCTGTTGTATTCTGTTGTATTATCTTTTATTCTGTTGTATTCTCTTTTATTCTGTTGTATTCTGTTGTATTATCTTTTATTCTGTTGTATTCTGTTGTATTATCTTTTATTCTGTTGTATTCTGTTGTATTCTCTTTTATTCTGTTGTATTCTGTTGTATTCTCTTTTATTCTGTTGTATTCTCTTTTATTCTGTTGTATTCTGTTGTATTCTGTTGTATTATCTTTTATTCTGTTGTATTCTGTTGTATTCTCTTTTATTCTGTTGTATTCTCTTTTATTCTGTTGTATTCTCTTTTATTCTGTTGTATTCTGTTGCATTTTCTTTTATTCTGTTGTATTCTGTTGTATTCTCTTTTATTCTGTTGTATTCTCTTTTATTCTGTTGTATTCTGTTGTATTATCTTTTATTCTGTTGTATTCTGTTGTATTCTCTTTTATTCTGTTGTATTCTCTTTTATTCTGTTGTATTCTCTTTTATTCTGTTGTATTCTGTTGTATTCTCTTTTATTCTGTTTTATTCTGTTGTATTCTGTTGTATTCTCTTTTATTCTGTTGTATTCTGTTGTATTCTCTTTTATTCTGTTGTATTCTGTTGTATTCTGTTGTATTCTCTTTTATTCTGTTGTATTCTGTTTTGTTCTGTTGTATTCTGTTGTATTCTCTTTTATTCTGTTGTATTCTGTTGTATTCTCTTTTATTCTATTGTATTCTGTTGTATTCTCTTTTATTCTGTTGTATTCTGTTCTATTCTCTTTTATTCTGTTGTATTCTGTTGTATTCTCTTTTATTCTGTTGTATTCTGTTGTATTATCTTTTATTCTGTTGTATTCTGTTGTATTCTGTTGTATTATCTTTTATTCTGTTGTATTCTGTTGTATTCTGTTGTATTATCTTTTATTCTGTTGTATTCTGTTGTATTATCTTTTATTCTGTTTTATTCTGTTGTATTATCTTTTATTCTGTTGTATTCTGTTGTATTATCTTTTATTCTGTTGTATTCTGTAGTATTCTCTTTTATTCTGTTGTATTC
Source organism: Eriocheir sinensis (assembly GCF_024679095.1). Classification (NCBI taxonomy): domain Eukaryota; kingdom Metazoa; phylum Arthropoda; class Malacostraca; order Decapoda; family Varunidae; genus Eriocheir; species Eriocheir sinensis. Next base: position 256,406 of record NW_026111868.1, on the reverse strand, counting down.
TGTTGTATTCTCTTTTATTCTGTTGTATTCTCTTTTATTCTGTTGTATTCTGTTGTATTCTCTTTTATTCTGTTGTATTCTGTTGTATTATCTTTTATTCTGTTGTATTCTGTTGTATTATCTTTTATTCTGTTGTATTATCTTTTATTCTGTTGTATTCTCTTTTATTCTGTTGTATTCTGTTGTATTCTCTTTTATTCTGTTGTATTCTCTTTTATTCTGTTGTATTCTCTTTTATTCTGTTGTATTCTGTTGTATTCTCTTTTATTCTGTTGTATTCTGTTGTATTCTCTTTTATTCTGTTGTATTCTGTTGTATTCTCTTTTATTCTGTTGTATTCTGTTGTATTCTCTTTTATTCTGTTGTATTCTGTTGTATTATCTTTTATTCTGTTGTATTCTGTTGTATTCTCTTTTATTCTGTTGTATTCTGTTGTATTATCTTTTATTCTGTTGTATTCTGTTGTATTCTCTTTTATTCTGTTGTATTCTGTTGTATTCTCTTTTATTCTGTTGTATTCTCTTTTATTCTGTTGTATTCTGTTGTATTCTGTTGTATTATCTTTTATTCTGTTGTATTCTGTTGTATTCTCTTTTATTCTGTTGTATTCTCTTTTATTCTGTTGTATTCTCTTTTATTCTGTTGTATTCTGTTGTATTCTCTTTTATTCTGTTGTATTCTGTTGTATTCTCTTTTATTCTGTTGTATTCTCTTTTATTCTGTTGTATTCTGTTGTATTCTCTTTTATTCTGTTGTATTCTCTTTTATTCTGTTGTATTCTGTTGTATTCTCTTTTATTCTGTTGTATTCTCTTTTATTCTGTTGTATTCTGTTGTATTCTCTTTTATTCTGTTGTATTCTGTTGTATTCTCTTTTATTCTGTTGTATTCTGTTGTATTATCTTTTATTCTGTTGTATTCTGTTGTATTCTCTTTTATTCTGTTGTATTCTGTTGTATTCTCTTTTATTCTGTTGTATTCTGTTGTATTATCTTTTATTCTGTTGTATTCTGTTGTATTCTCTTTTATTCTGTTGTATTCTGTTGTATTCTGTTGTATTATCTTTTATTCTGTTGTATTCTGTTGTATTATCTTTTATTCTGTTGTATTCTGTTGTATTCTCTTTTATTCTGTTGTATTCTGTTGTATTCTCTTTTATTCTGTTGTATTCTGTTGTATTCTCTTTTATTCTGTTGTATTCTGTTGTATTCTGTTGTATTCTCTTTTATTCTGTTATATTCTGTTGTATTATCTTTTTTTCTGTTGTATTCTCTTTTATTCTGTTGTATTCTGTTGTATTATCTTTTATTCTGTTGTATTCTCTTTTATTCTGTTGTATTCTGTTGTATTCTCTTTGTTTTTCTGTTGTTTTCTTATGTTTTCTGTTGTTTTTCTTTTGCTTTCTGTTGTTTTTCTTTTGTTTTATGTTGTTTTTCTGTTTTTTCGGTTTTCTTTTGTTTTGTGTTGTTTTTCTTTTGCTTTCTGTTGTTTTTCTGTTGTTTTCCGTTATTTTTCTGTTGTTTTTCTGTTGTTTTCTAATCTTTTCTGTTGTTTTTCTGTTGTTTTCCGTTATTTTTCTGTTGTTTTTCGTTATTTTTCTGTTGTTTTTCTGTTGTTTTCTAATGTTTTCTGTTGTTTTTCTGTTGTTTTCTGTTCTTTTCTTTTGTTTTTCTGTTGTTTCCTGTTGTTTTTCTTTTGTTTCCTGTTGTTTCCTGTTGTTTCTTGTTGTTTTTCTGTTGTTTCCCGTTGTTTTCTGTTGTTTTTTCTGTTGTTCTCTGTTGTTTCCTGTTGTTTCCTGTTGTTTTCTGTTCTATTCTGTTGTATTTTAATGTATTCTGTTCTATTCCGTTGTTTTTCTGTTGTTTCCTGTTGTTTCTTGTTGTTTCCCGTTTTTTCTGTTGTTTTCTGTTGTTTCCTGCTGTTTTCTGTTCTATTCTGTTGTATTCTGTTGTATTTTAATGTATTATGTTCTATTCCGTTGTTTTTTGTTGTATTCTGTTGTATTCTGTTGTATTTTAATGTATTATGTTCTATTCCGTTGTTTTTTGTTGTATTCTGTTGTATTTTAATGTATTATGTTCTATTCCGTTGTTTTTTGTTGTATTCTGTTGTATTTTAATGTATTCTGTTGTCTATTCTGTTGTATTCCAGTGGTGTATCAGAATTGGTGTACGTTTAGAAATAAGGGACGTTTATGCATTTTTTTCATTGACTTGGAAAAAACACAAACGTTTGCTTAATTATGGACGAACGGCTTCGAGTTGCCTCGTGCAATATCAGGTAATGTGGCCTAAATACTGACCACTGGGGGGCGTGGACTATTACAACATAATTTAGAGGTGTGCCGGCAGGTGTGTGAGGTGCCAGGTCAGGTGTGCCAGCGTTAGTTACCCCGTTAGGAGCGATTCTAACACCCGCGTCATCGGGGGCCGCCGGACCTGAGCCCAGCCCCGTACAGACAGTTTTTCTTACGTTGTGTCACTAATTGTCGTTTGCAAGAGTCGCCACAACGCCCCACGCATTCACTGTCGATGGGGAAAGGCTTTCCTACACTGGCGTTAGCGTAGATGATGTAATATTGCAGAAAACAAGCTCAAATGTTCTCGGCGGGCGGAGCGGGGCGGGGCGGGGCAGTTTGACATTCACCTCGTAACAAAATTTTCGTCTTCACGGCTAAAATACATCTTTCCTGCACTGGTCTCATATATCCACGTGTGCACGGGCGTGGAAGGCTGACGTGGGTGTACGGGCGTGATCTTAAGTGTCTTCCTTTTTGAGAAAATAAGGATATATATTTTTCGTGGCGGGCTGGGACAGTAACCTACCCCGTAACATATTTTTTCTTTTTCACGGCTAAAATACATCTTTCCTGCACTAATCTCATGTATCCACGTATGCACGGGCGTGGAAGGCTGTCGTGGGAATTGAACTCGGGCTCTCTCGTTTGTGAGCCGAGTGTGCTAACCACTGCACCACGACGCCCCCTGGTGGGTTGGGAGGGGGGGGGGCGGTTAGTTTGCATATGTGGACATTTTTTGTGGTGTGTAGTGGGCTTGTGTAATAGTGGTTTAGGTCTGGTAATTCCTTGTATTTTACAGAAACCACTACATGCCGGAGATGACCCGACCCGCCCCGCCCCGCCCCACCTTCCTGGCCTGCCCGCCCCCTGGCATAAATTGGTAAGAAATGCCTGCTGTTAATGGATATTCCAGTCCATAGCTATGTGGGGTGTGTTGTTATAAATACCCTTGACTTGCATCCCTGTACTGTAAGATTCAAAACAATTCTAACCTAACCTTGGGAGTAGGAGTTAGGTAGCATATTAGCTTTGCATACCAATTTTGAGACACTGACTGTTCATTTCTGATAAATATATGATGCCTGCTATTATTTATAAGGTTATAGTTTCCAGAAACCCCTAAATGACCGACTCTTCCATGCCTGAGATGACCCGCCCTGCCCTGCGTCATGACCTCCCGGCATACATTGGTAAGAAATGCATACCACTGTTGATGGTTACACAAGCCCATAGCTGTGTGAGGGTGATTTTTTCTCATTTTTCTTGCTTAGAGGACCATTACGAAACATGATCCCTCGCTGCTACCGCCGGGTCAATAAAAAAAGAAAACTAACCTAATCTAACCCCGTCTGAGAATTTACTCTGAAAATTTCTCGTATTCCATTTGTACCTTGATTCCTTGGTACTACTTATTTCTGCTTTGGTCAGTATATGATGCTCTTTATTATGGGGATGCTGCTATTTTACAGAAACCGTGCGCTGAATGGGTGACTTTTCAATGCTGGAGGTCCACTCCCTGACCCCCCGCCCTGCCCCGCCTCGCATGTCACGACCTGCCCCTGCGTCAGTTGGTAAGTAATGCATAGTACTGTTAATGGTTATCCAGCACACAGCTAGGTGGGCATTATTGTTGTCATATATATTACCCATGAGCTGGTTCTGTTTAAAGCAAGAATTATTACCTCATAAAACCTAACGTGTGCCGCTGATGCAATACATTGTCCGAGGTGTGATCGGATCGCTAGGAAGTTTAGTGTTATTTAATTCTAACCTAACCTAATGAACAAGACCTAACATGACACCTGACTGACCTGTGTCTCTGCCAGAATACAATGGCTGTTATAAAACTTTTCGGTTTTTTTTTCAGAAGTTTTCAATATTCTGTAAGCTGTTAGTTAGTATTAATGAAATGCCAGAATTTTCTCTTCACAACACTCCCACACGAGAAATTAATCCAGACAAGGAAAGGTTTGCCGGCGCCGGGGATCGAACCCGCGACCAGCGTAACGGGAGAGCTACTCCTTTACCAGTCGGCCAAAGAGGTACCCCCCTGGCTAAGTGGGTTATGCGAGGCTCGCCCATCAGGCAAGTCGTGTCACTACATTAAGATACTAACATAATGTATTAAACCTCCTGTGAAACGTCGCTAATATGTATATTGTATACCCTTACCACCGTCAGGGTAAGTGTCAGGGAGGGATTTTTAAGTGTCTTCCACCAAATTGTCTGAGGTGGTGGGCACTTTTTTCCTTATATATATGATGAGTGTATTTACTCATGAGAATATTGTTTACATGAGTTAGTTTACTTTTTACAACTCTTAAGCTGAATTACAATTATTAGATTTAAAACCTCAATTCCACCAACAGTTATAAATACTGTTAATCTTATAGCTCAGTTCAAATTACAGCTACTCTTCCTCGCACTCGGTCTCCTCACTTTGCGCGGTGCCAGCCGCACGAGCAGCCTCCCGCCCCGGGCCTCCACCACCTGTGGTGTCGCGACGGGCGGCCTCGTGAGCACAACACATGGCCCTCAGGGCGTCGACACTGCCGATTGAGTCACACGCCTGGTACACTTGTTGCCTCAGTGTCACGTCAGCAGCAGTATGGTGCGGAGGCCGATGCACAACTGCAGGACTGCTGGCTGATGACGAATCCGATGCCCTATAGGCTCAAGTCTGTGATGGCAGCTGTTGGTCGGGTTTTATCGTAATACGTCAGACCGTCCTTGGCCAGCTGGCATATAGTGTCCTGGGCTTGGCGGAATTTCTACTGAAGCTGGTCGTCCCAGTACACGTGTCTTCCGGTTGGTTTCTTCAGTAACTCCCGGAAGGCGTTCATGATCGGCGCGGTGGCGAGGAAGGGGGCGAGCTGGTTTATGAAGCCATACCACGATCTGATGTCCGTGATGGATGGCTTGCCCGGCATGTGGAAGTCCCTGACGTGGGCGTACGGGCGTGATCTTAAGTGTCTTCCTTTGTGAGAAAATAAGGATATATATTTTTCATGGCGGGCTTGGGGCAGATACTTAGCCCGTAACATAGTTTTCGTTTTCACGGCTAAAATAGATCTTTCCTGCACTAGTCTCATGTACCCACGTGTGCACGGGCGTGGAAGGCTAATGGGAGTAGGTGGAATTCGTAATTAGGTCATGTTCGATGTCGAAGAATGGGTAAATGGGGTCAGTAAATTGCGTGGTGATAATTAAAGGGGCGGGGCTAACGGTAATGGAGGGGGCTAATGGGTGTAGGTGAAACTCGAAAATGGATCATGTGAGGTGTCAAATACTGGAATAATGGGGTCAGTAAATTGCGTGGTGATAATTAAAGGGGGCGGGGGTTAATGGTAATTGGGGGGGGGGGGGCTAATGTGAGTAGGTGAAACTCGAAAATAGGTCATGTGAGGTGTCAAATACTGGGTAAATGGGGTCAGTAAATTGCGTGGTGATAATCAGAGGGGGCCGGGGTTAATGGTAATGGGGGTGCCATTGGGTGTAGATGGAATTCGTAATTTGGTCATGTTCGGTGTCGAATAATGGGTAAATGGGGTCAGTAAATTGCGTGGTGATAATTAAAGGGGGCGGGGGTTAATGGTAATGGGGGGGGGGCTCATTGGGAGTAGGTGGAATTCGTAATTTGGTCATGTTCGGTGTCGAATAATGGGTAAATGGGGTCAGTAAATTGCGTGGTGATAATTATAGGGGTGGGGCTAATGTTAATGGAGGGGGGCTAATGGAGTACGTGAAACTCGAAAATGGGTCATGTGAGGTGTCAAATACTGGGTTAATGGGGTCAGTAAATTGCATGGTGATAATCAGAGGGGGCAGGGGTTGATAGTAATGGAGGGGGCTAATGGGAGTAGGTGGAATTCGCAATTTGGTCATGTTCGGTGTCGAATAATGGGTAGATGGGGACAGTAAATTGCGTGGTGATAATTAAAGGGGGCGGGGGTTAATGGTAATGGGAGGGCTAATGGGAGTATGTGGAATTCATAATTACGTCATGTTCGGTGTCGAGTAATGGGTAAATGGGGTCAGTAAATTGCGTGGTGATAATTAAAGGGTGCGGGGATTTATGGTAATGGAGGGGGGCCCAATGGGTGCAAGTGAAACTCGAAAATAGGTCATGTTCGGTGTCGAATGATGGGTAAATGGGGTCAGTAAATTGCGTGGTGATAATTAAAAAAGGCGGGGGTTAATGGTAATGGGGGGGGGGGCCATTGGGAGTAGGTGGAAATCGTAATTAGGTCATGTTCGGTGACGAATAAGGGGTAAATAGGGTCAGTAAATTGCGTGCTGATAATTAAAAGGGGCGGGGGTTAACGGTAATGGGGGGGGGCTAATGGGAGTAGGTGTAATTCGTAATTACCACGGCCTGATCATGTGCTAGACTCGTGATATGGATTCACCATGGCCCGATCATGTGCTAGACTCGTGGTATGAGTTCACCATGGCCTGATCATGTGCTGGACTCTTTTATTCTGTTGTATTCTGTTGTATTCTCTTTTATTCTGTTGTATTCTGTTGTATTCTCTTTTATTCTGTTGTATTCTGTTGTATTCTCTTTTATTCTGTTGTATTCTGTTGTATTATCTTTTATTCTGTTGTATTCTGTTGTATTCTGTTGTATTCTCTTTTATTCTGTTGTATTCTGTTGTATTATCTTTTATTCTGTTGTATTCTCTTTTATTCTGTTGTATTCTGTTGTATTCTCTTTTATTCTGTTGTATTCTGTTGTATTATCTTTTAGTCTGTTGTATTCTGTTGTATTCTGTTGTATTCTCGTTTATTCTGTGGTTCTCGGTTGGATTCTCTTGTATTCTGGTGGAGTCTGTGGTATGCTCTTTGATTCTGTTGGATTCTATTCTGTTGTATTCTCTTTTATTCTGTTGTATTCTGTTGTATTATCTTTTATTCTGTTGTATTCTCTTTTATTCTGTTGTATTCTCTTTTATTCTGTTGTATTCTGTTGTATTCTCTTTTATTCTGTTGTATTCTGTTGTATTCTGTTGTATTATCTTTTATTCTGTTGTATTCTCTTTTATTCTGTTGTATTCTGTTGTATTCTCTTATTCTGTTGTATTCTGTTGTATTCTCTTTTATTCTGTTGTATTCTGTTGTATTCTGTTGTATTCTCTTTTATTCTGTTGTATTCTGTTGTATCTTTCTTTATTCTGTTGTATTCTCTTTTATTCTGTTGTATTCTGTTGTATTCTCTTTTATTCTGTTGTATTCTGTTGTATTCTGTTGTATTATCTTTTATTCTGTTGTATTCTGTTGTATTCTCTTTTATTCTGTTGTATTCTGTTGTATTCTCTTTTATTCTGTTGTATTCTGTTTTATTCTGTTGTATTCTGTTGTATTCTCTTTTATTCTGTTGTATTCTGTTGTATTCTCTTTTATTCTGTTGTATTCTCTTATTCTGTTGTATTCTGTTGTATTCTCTTTTATTCTGTTGTATTCTGTTGTATTCTCTTTTATTCTGTTGTATTCTGTTGTATTCTCTTTTATTCTGTTGTATTCTGTTGTATTCTCTTTTATTCTGTTGTATTCTGTTGTATTCTGTTGTATTCTCTTGTATATTCTCTTTATTCTGTTGTATGTATTCTGTTGTATTCTCTTTTATTCTGTTGTATTCTGTTGTATTCTCTTTTATTCTGTTGTATTCTCTTTTATTCTGTTGTATTCTGTTGTATTCTCTTTTATTCTGTTGTATTCTGTTGTATTCTCTTTATTCTGTTGTATTCTGTTGTATTCTCTTTTATTCTGTTGTATTCTCTTTTATTCTGTTGTATTCTGTTGTATTCTGTTGTATTCTCTTGTATTCTGTTGTATTCTCTTTTATTCTGTTGTATTCTGTTGTATTCTCTTTTATTCTGTTGTATTCTCTTTTATTCTGTTGTATTCTGTTGTATTCTGTTGTATTCTCTTTTATTCTGTTGTATTCTGTTGTATTCTCTTTTATTCTGTTGTATTCTGTTGTATTCTCTTTTATTCTGTTGTATTCTCTTTTATTCTGTTGTATTCTGTTGTATTCTCTTTTATTCTGTTGTATTCTGTTGTATTCTCTTTTATTCTGTTGTATTCTGTTGTATTCTCTTTTATTCTGTTGTATTCTCTTTTATTCTGTTGTATTCTGTTGTATTCTCTTTTATTCTGTTGTATTCTCTTTTATTCTGTTGTATTCTCTTTTATTCTGTTGTATTCTGTTGTATTCTGTTGTATAATCTTTTATTCTGTTGTATTCTGTTGTATTCTCTTTTATTCTGTTGTATTCTGTTGTATTATCTTTTATTCTGTTGTATTCTGTTGTATTCCCTTTATTCTGTTGTATTCTGTTGTATTCTCTTTTATTCTGTTGTATTCTCTTTTATTCTGTTGTATTCTGTTGTATTCTCTTTTATTCTGTTGTATTCTGTTGTATTCTCTTTTATTCTGTTGTATTCTCTTTTATTCTGTTGTATTCTCTTGTATTCTGTTGTATTCTGTTGTATTCTGTTGTATTCTCTTTTATTCTGTTGTATTCTCTTTTATTCTGTTGTATTCTGTTGTATTCTCTTTTATTCTGTTGTATTCTGTTGTATTCTCTTTTATTCTGTTGTATTCTGTTGTATTCTCTTTTATTCTGTTGTATTCTGTTGTATTATCTTTTATTCTGTTGTATTCTGTTGTATTCTGTTGTATTCTGTTGTATTCTCTTTTATTCTGTTGTATTCTCTTTTATTCTGTTGTATTCTGTTGTATTCTCTTTTATTCTGTTGTATTCTGTTGTATTCTGTTGTATTCTCTTTTATTCTGTTGTATTCTCTTTTATTCTGTTGTATTCTGTTGTATTCTCTTTTATTCTGTTGTATTCTGTTGTATTCTCTTTTATTCTGTTGTATTCTCTTTTATTCTGTTGTATTCTCTTTTATTCTGTTGTATTCTGTTGTATTCTCTTTTATTCTGTTGTATTCTGTTGTATTCTCTTTTATTCTGTTGTATTCTCTTTTATTCTGTTTTATTCTGTTGTATTCTGTTGTATTCTCTTTTATTCTGTTGTATTCTGTTGTATTCTCTTTTATTCTGTTGTATTCTGTTGTATTCTCTTTTATTCTGTTGTATTCTGTTGTATTCTCTTTTATTCTGTTGTATTCTGTTGTATTCTCTTTTATTCTGTTGTATTCTCTTGTATTCTGTTGTATTATCTTTTATTCTGTTGTATTCTGTTGTATTATGTTGTATTCTCTTTTATTCTGTTGTATTCTCTTTTATTCTGTTGTATTCTGTTGTATTATCTTTTATTCTGTTGTATTCTTTTGTATTCTGTTGTATTCTCTTTTATTCTGTTGTATTCTCTTTTATTCTGTTGTATTCTGTTGTATTCTCTTTTATTCTGTTGTATTCTGTTGTATTCTCTTTTATTCTGTTGTATTCTCTTTTATTCTGTTGTATTCTCTTTTATTCTGTTGTATTCTCTTTTATTCTGTTGTATTCTGTTGTATTATCTTTTATTCTGTTGTATTCTGTTGTATTATCTTTTATTCTGTTGTATTCTGTTGTATTCTCTTTTATTCTGTTGTATTCTGTTGTATTCTCTTTTATTCTGTTGTATTCTGTTGTATTCTCTTTTATTCTGTTGTATTCTGTTGTATTCTCTTTTATTCTGTTGTATTCTCTTTTATTCTGTTGTATTCTGTTGTATTCTCTTTTATTCTGTTGTATTCTGTTGTATTCTCTTTTATTCTGTTGTATTCTGTTGTATTCTCTTTTATTCTGTTGTATTCTCTTTTATTCTGTTGTATTCTGTTGTATTCTCTTTTATTCTGTTGTATTCTGTTGTATTCTCTTTTATTCTGTTGTATTCTGTTTTATTCTGTTGTATTCTGTTGTATTCTGTTGTATTCTCTTTTATTCTGTTGTATTCTGTTGTATTCTGTTGTATTCTCTTTTATTCTGTTGTATTCTGTTGTATTCTCTTTTATTCTGTTGTATTCTCTTTTATTCTGTTGTATTCTCTTTTATTCTGTTGTATTCTGTTGTATTCTCTTTTATTCTGTTGTATTCTCTTTTATTCTGTTGTATTCTGTTGTATTCTCTTTTATTCTGTTGTATTCTGTTGTATTCTCTTTTATTCTGTTGTATTCTGTTGTATTCTCTTTTATTCTGTTGTATTCTGTTGTATTCTGTTTTATTCTGTTGTATTCTCTTTTATTCTGTTGTATTCTGTTGTATTCTCTTTTATTCTGTTGTATTCTCTTTTATTCTGTTGTATTCTCTTTTATTCTGTTGTATTCTGTTGTATTCTCTTTTATTCTGTTGTATTCTGTTGTATTCTCTTTTATTCTGTTGTATTCTGTTGTATTATCTTTTATTCTGTTGTATTCTCTTTTATTCTGTTGTATTATCTTTTATTCTGTTGTATTCTCTTTTATTCTGTTGTATTCTCTTTTATTCTGTTGTATTCTGTTGTATTATCTTTTATTCTGTTGTATTCTGTTGTATTATCTTTTATTCTGTTGTATTCTGTTGTATTATCTTTTATTCTGTTGTATTCTGTTGTATTCTCTTTTATTCTGTTGTATTCTGTTGTATTCTCTTATTCTGTTGTATTCTGTTGTATTCTCTTATTCTGTTGTATTCTGTTGTATTCTCTTTTATTCTGTTGTATTCTGTTGTATTCTCTTTTATTCTGTTGTATTCTGTTGTATTCTCTTTTATTCTGTTGTATTCTGTTGTATTCTCTTTTATTCTGTTGTATTCTGTTGTATTCTCTTTTATTCTGTTGTATTCTGTTGTATTATCTTTTATTCTGTTGTATTCTGTTGTATTCTCTTTTATTCTGTTGTATTCTGTTGTATTCTCTTGTATTCTGTTGTATTCTCTTTTATTCTGTTGTATTCTGTTGTATTCTCTTTTATTCTGTTGTATTCTGTTGTATTCTCTTTTATTCTGTTGTATTCTGTTGTATTCTCTTTTATTCTGTTGTATTCTGTTGTATTCTCTTTTATTCTGTTGTATTCTGTTGTATTCTCTTTTATTCTGTTGTATTCTCTTTTATTCTGTTGTATTCTGTTGTATTCTCTTTTATTCTGTTGTATTCTGTTGTATTCTCTTTTATTCTGTTGTATTCTGTTGTATTCTGTTGTATTATCTTTTATTCTGTTGTATTCTCTTTTATTCTGTTGTATTCTGTTGTATTCTCTTTTATTCTGTTGTATTCTGTTGTATTATCTTTTATTCTGTTGTATTCTGTTGTATTATCTTTTATTCTGTTGTATTCTGTTGTATTCTGTTGTATTATCTTTTATTCTGTTGTATTCTGTTGTATTATCTTTTATTCTGTTGTATTCTGTTGTATTCTCTTTTATTCTGTTGTATTCTGTTGTATTCTGTTGTATTATCTTTTATTCTGTTGTATTCTGTTGTATTCTGTTGTATTATCTTTTATTCTGTTGTATTCTGTTGTATTCTCTTTTATTCTGTTGTATTCTGTTGTATTCTCTTTTATTCTGTTGTATTCTCTTTTATTCTGTTGTATTCTGTTGTATTCTCTTTTATTCTGTTGTATTCTGTTGTATTATCTTTTTTTCTGTTGTATTCTCTTTTATTCTGTTGTATTCTGTTGTATTATCTTTTATTCTGTTGTATTCTCTTTTATTCTGTTGTATTCTGTTGTATTCTCTTTGTTTTTCTGTTGTTTTCTTATGTTTTCTGTTGTTTTTCTTTTGCTTTCTGTTGTTTTTCTGTTGTTTTCTTTTGTTTTATGTTGTTTTTCTGTTATTTTCTGTTGTTTTCGGTTGTTTTCTTTTGTTTTGTGTTGTTTTTCTTTTGCTTTCTGTTGTTTTTCTGTTGTTTTCCATTATTTTTCTGTTGTTTTTCTGTTGTTTTCTAATCTTTTCTGTTGTTTTTCTGTTGTTTTCCGTTATTTTTCTGTTGTTTTTCTGTTGTTTTCCGTTATTTTTCTGTTGTTTTTCTGTTGTTTTCTAATGTTTTCTGTTGTTTTCTGTTCTTTTCTTTTGTTTTTCTGTTGTTTCCTGTTGTTTTTCTGTTGTTTCCTGTTGTTTCTTGTTGTTTTTCTGTTGTTTCCCGTTGTTTTCTGTTGTTTTTTCTGTTGTTCTCTGTTGTTTCCTGTTGTTTTCTGTTCTATTCTGTTCTATTCTGTTGTATTTTAATGTATTCTGTTCTATTCCGTTGTTTTTCTGTTGTTTCCTGTTGTTTCTTGTTGTTTTTCTGTTGTTTCCTGTTTTTTCTGTTGTTTTCTGTTGTTTCCTGCTGTTTTCTGTTCTATTCTGTTGTATTCTGTTGTATTTTAATGTATTATGTTCTATTCCATTGTTTTTTGTTGTATTCTGTTGTATTCTGTTGTATTTTAATGTATTATGTTCTATTCCGTTGTTTTTTGTTGTATTCTGTTGTATTCTGTTGTATTTTAATGTATTATGTTCTATTCCGTTGTTTTTTGTTGTATTCTGTTGTATTTTAATGTATTCTGTTGTCTATTCTGTTGTATTCCAGTGGTGTATCAGAATTGGTGTACGTTTAGAAATAAGGGACGTTTATGCATTTTTTTCATTGACTTGGAAAAAACACAAACGTTTGCTTAATTATGGACGAACGGCTTCGAGTTGCCTCGTGCAATATCAGGTAATGTGGCCTAAATACTGACCACTGGGGGGCGTGGACTATTACAACATAATTTAGAGGTGTGCCGGCAGGTGTGTGAGGTGCCAGGTCAGGTGTGCCAGCGTTAGTTACCCCGTTAGGAGCGATTCTAACACCCGCGTCATCGGGGGCCGCCGGACCTGAGCCCAGCCCCGTACAGACAGTTTTTCTTACGTTGTGTCACTAATTGTCGTTTGCAAGAGTCGCCACAACGCCCCACGCATTCACTGTCGATGGGGAAAGGCTTTCCTACACTGGCGTTAGCGTAGATGATGTAATATTGCAGAAAACAAGCTCAAATGTTCTCGGCGGGCGGAGCGGGGCGGGGCGGGGCAGTTTGACATTTTCGTCTTCACGGCTAAAATACATCTTTCCTGCACTAGTCTCATATATCCACGTGTGCACGGGCGTGGAAGGCTGACGTGGGCGTACGGGCGTGATCTTAAGTGTCTTCCTTTTTGAGAAAATAAGGATATATATTTTTCGTGGCGGGCTGGGACAGTAACCTAGCCCGTAACATATTTTTTTCGTCTTCACGGCTAAAATACATCTTTCCTGCACTAGTCTCATATATCCACGTGTGCACAGGCGTGGAAGGCTGATGTGGGCGTACGGGCGTGATCTTAAGTGTCTTCCTTTTTGAGAAAATAAGGATATATATTTTTCGTGGCGGGCTGGGACAGTAACCTAGCCCGTAATATATTTTTTCGTTTTCACGGCTAAAATACATCTTTCCTGCACTAATCTCATATATCCACGTGTGCACAGGCGTGGAAGACTGACATGGGCGTACGGGCGTGATCTTAAGTTGCTTCCTTTTTGAGAAAATAAGGATATATATTTTTCGTGGCGGGCTTGGGCAGAAACCTAACCCGTAACATTTTTTGTTTTCACGGCTAAAATACATCTTTCCTGCACTACTCTCATATATCCACGTGTGCACGGGGGTGGAAGGCTGACGTGGGTGTACGGGCGTGATCTTTAGTGTCTTTCTTTTTGAGAAAATAAGCATATATATTTTTCGTGGCGGGCTTGGGCAGAAACCTAACCCGTAACATTTTTTGTTTTCACGGGTAAAATACATCTTTCCTGCACTAATCTCATGTATCCACGTGTGCACGGGCGTGGAAGGCTGTCGTATGAATCGAACTCGAGCTCTCTCGTTTGTGAGCCGAGTGTGCTGACCACTGCACCACGAAGCCCCCTGCTGGGTTGGGGGGGGGGGGGGGGTTAGTTTGCATATGTGGACATTTTTTGTGGTGTGTAGTGGGCTGGTGTAATAGTGGTTTAGGTCTGGTAATTCCTTGTATTTTACAGAAACCACTACATGCTTGAGATGCCCCGTTAACACCTCGCCCCGCCCCCACCTTCCTGGCCTGCCCGCCCCCTGGCATAAATTGGTACGAAATGCCTGCTGTTAATGGATATTCCAGTCCATAGCTATGTGGGGTGTGTTGTTATATATATCTTTGACCATAGCTGGGCGTTATCGCGATACTTTATCGCTGATAACAAAATCGGATTATCAACCATCCGCTACTTATTTAAATATATATCGGTATCCTCGTTACTTTTGTAACCAAACTAGCGATAATCGCTACTTTTTTTCCGCCTCTCAGAAAAAAAATGTTGTCTCCTTACTGCGCATGCGTGGCCCGGTGTTGTATGAAAAAACTTCGGGGTATGAAATATCTTCGGTGATGAGATTTCATACTTAGGTCATGAAAATTAATACACTAGGGTATTTTTTTTATGCTAATCAAAAATCAATATATCATAGAGAAAAATCATTTAACTTTGCCCCAAAAATGATTATTCACTGCCTCAAATTTGATATTCCATATTCGTTGGTGAGCATGTCATGGTATTGAAGGCACCCGGTGTTGTGTTATTTGGTGTCCCATCCTCAAAAGCTGGCGCTTTTGTGTACAAACACTGGTCTCTCGTGAACTGCGCATGCTCAGACCATTAAGTGTAGACCTGTACAGTCTCACAATGTATTTTTAACACATTAAGAGCTGCTGGAAAGCTGAATCAAACATACAGTACCACCATCCTTGCTGTTTCTAGAACGACGTACACTCTGTACATATAAATACAACTCGTACAGAGTGTCGTTCTAGAAACAGCGAGGATGGTGGTAGTTGTACTATATGTTTGATTCAGCCTTCCAGCAACTCTTAATTGTGGTTTAAAAGCTTTGTGAGACTGTACAGGTCTACGCTTGCTGGTCTGAGCATGCACCGTTCACGAGAGACCAGTGTTTGTAAACAATTTTTGACGGTGGGGACGCCAAATAACACAACACCGGTTCAGGCATTTCTAGTATTAACATCCATATGTACGTGTCAACGTGTGGTTTTAAGGTTTTGTAAGTTTCCTAAATTACAGATAATGAAAATTTGAATTCATCAATGTTGTTCTATCTGAAATATCAATATAGTATCGTTTTCGCCTATTGGACTTATCGCTAGCTAGTATCAGAATTGTGGATTTATATCGGGTATCGGTTATCGGTTATCGCGTATATTTGTGTCTCTAGTTAACGAATATCGGTTATCGCCGTTAAGGTTTTTCATTATCAGTTATCGGTTATCGGGAATAAGGTTTTCTGTTATCGTGCCTAGCTATGCCTTTGACTTGCATCCCTTTACTGTATGATTCAAAACAATTCTAACCTAACCTTGGGAGTAGTAGTTAGGTAGCATATTAGCTTTGCATACCAATTTTGAGACACTGACTGTTCATTTCTAATAAATATATGATGCCTGTTATTATTTATAAGGTTATAGTTTCCAGAAACCCCTAAATGACCGACTCTTCCATGCCTGAGATGACCCGCCCTGCCCTGCGTCATGACCTCCCGGCATACATTGGTAAGAAATGCATACCACTGTTGATGGTTACACAAGCCCATAGCTGTGTGGGCTTTGTTGTGTTCATGCATAGTTACCCTTGAACTGCTTCCTCTATTACTAACCCGGTAGCAGTGGCAGGCCAAATTTGTGGCTTTACCGTGTAGCAGTGGCAGGCCAAATTTGTGGCTTTACCGTGTAGCTGCGACGGGCCAAATTTGTGGCTTTACCGTGTAGCTGCGACGGGCCAAATTTGTGGCTTTACCGTGTAGCAGTGACGGGCCAAATTTGTGGCCTTACTGTGTAGCAGTGACGGGCCAAATTTGTGGCTTTACCGTGTAGCTGCGACGGGCCAAATTTGTGGCTTTACCGTGTAGCAGTGACGGGCCAAATTTGTGGCCTTACTGTGTAGCAGTGACGGGCCAAATTTGTGGCTTTACCGTGTAGCAGTGACGGGCCAAATTTGTGGCTTTACCGTGTAGCAGTGACGAGCCAAATTTGTGGCTTTACCGTGTAGCTGTGACGGGCCAAATTTGTGGCTTTACCGTGTAGCAGTGACGGGCCAAATTTGTGGCCTTACCTTGTAGCAGCGACGGACCAAATTTGTGCCATGATATAAACCCCCCAAAAATAGATGATGCATAAACTGATCACAAATGCTTTGATATACATTATGAAATGGTTTGTGTGAGGGGTGATTTTTTCTCATTTTTTTTGCTTGGAGGGACCATTAAGAAACATGATCCCTGCCACCACCGGGTTAAGTTAAAGTTTTCTAAAGAAAGAATTGCTACATTACATTTGTAAGTCACTGACACAACAAAAACACTCACCACCATCACTTTGTTGATGCGTCATGGACAGCGATATTAGGTAGGGTTAGATACACGGGAGCCAAGGTTCAGAGGAGCTGCCTCGTGCAGGCCTACTGGCCTCTTGCAGACTCCTATGTTCTTATGTCACTGGACGAGGTGGAAGGACGCCTGGGTGCCATAGTAGGGGTCAAAATGCGGTGTATGTATTCCAGAGAAACGTTCCACTCACAGTGCTGGCTAGCTTCAGACTGAGGAGAAAGACAGTTAAATCAAACATATTGCATTAGTCAAATGTATCTACTTAACCCTTTCATTGCTAAGTGCTCACAGTTAGACTATCCCCTCAGGCGCGCTCGGGCACCCCAGCGGGGGAAGGGAATCTCTTTTAACCGCTGTGTCTCAAAAACTATTCATCACAGCTACAAAACAAAACCACCATTGGAAAGAGGAGGCCAAGATCTATACGATTCAGTAATGTAAACCCCTCCTGCGAAAGTACAGGCACGTTGAGGGGGTGTTGCCTGTGAAGACGTACATTTATACATGCGCGACGGTCAGCCGCAAGGCAACTACTGTAGATCTCTTGATGATGGGGTGCTGGCAGGGCAGTATTGCCAACTGCAATATTTACAACTATTTGGTCAAAATATCAGTCATGTGAACCTATGCAAAAATGTCGCTATATTGGACAACAACATCCACCAGTTGCTCGTCCATAGATTTTCCGCGCTGGGCTGACATGATTTTCCACCAAATTTAGTGAAGAACACACTCAATTGTCAATCCTGTGTTGTGAGAATTAGTGTTGGAACACTCTCATACACGGGAGATTTGAGTGCGGGTGGAGCTCGCAGGGAGCGTTTAGCACCACCAGCAAATACGCCTAACCCTCGCTGCGAGCGTTTAGCAAAGAAAGGGTTGAATATCAACTTGTGTTAAGTCAAAAACGCTTTATTTAAACTCATGTTAATCGAGAGGCGACTGTATGAGTAGTGGGTCGGTGGTAAGTGTGTTTAGCCCAGGGACGTAGGTTCGCACCGAAACACTGAAGGTCATCACATGCCGTCCGGATCTCCAGTCAACCCTTAATTTTCTTGAACCCCAAATTTCAGACAACTATTAAGTCCTACCTTCAAGGATTAGGATTTTCATTGTCTTTCTTGCCTGCTTATAAGACTTCATTTTGCTTCTTTTCCAGAAAAAAAAGATGTGTGTGTGTGTGTGTGCATGCGTGCAAGAGAGAGAGAGAGAGAGAGAGAGATCATGCATTATATATGAAAACATGCAGAATTAAATGCTGCACATAGAGAAACTCACTACGGCTGGGCCAAAACAACACCCCGCGCTGTATCCGAGATCGCCACGCGCGCTAAATTTCAAATGTCGCTATTGAATATAACAAGCTTTCAGCCATAAACTCAACATAATCATCATGCATTATATATGAAAACATGCAGAATTACATGGTGCACATAAAGAAACTCACTACATCCCGGCCAAAACAACACCCCGCACAGTATCCGAGATCGCCACGCGCGATAAATTTCAAATGTCGCTATTGAATATAACAAGCTTTCAGCCATAAACTCAACATAATCATCATGTATTATATATGAAAACATGCAGAATTACATGGTGCACATAAAGAAACTCACTACGGCTGGGCCAAAACAACACCCCGCACCGTATCCGAGATCACCACGCGCGCTAAATTTCAAATGTCGCTATTGAATATAACAAGCTTTCAGCCATAAACTCAACATAATCATCATGTATTATATATGAAAACATGCAGAATTACATGATGCACATAAAGAAACTCACTACGGCTGGGCCAAAACAACACCCCGCACCGTATCCGAGATCGCGCCTAGAGCTAAATTTCAAATGTCGCTATTGAATATAACAAGCTTTCAGCCATAAACTCAACATAATCATCATGTATTATATATGAAAACATGCAGAATTACATGGTGCACATAAAGAAACTCACTACGGCTGGGCCAAAACAACACCCCGCACCGTATCCGAGATCGCCACGCGCTAAATTTCAAATGTCGCTATTGAATATAACAAGCTTTCAGCCATAAACTCAACATAATCATCATGTATTATATATGAAAACATGCAGAATTACATGGTGCACATAAAGAAACTCACTACGGCTGGGCCAAAACAACACCCCGCACCGTATCCGAGATCGCCACGCGCGCTAAATTTCAAATGTCGCTATTGAATATAACAAGCTTTCAGCCATAAACTCAACATAATCATCATGTATTATATATGAAAACATGCAGAATTACATGGTGCACATAAAGAAACTCACTACGGCTGGGCCAAAACAACACCCCGCACCGTATCCGAGATCGCCACGCGCGCTAAATTTCAAATGTCGCTATTGAATATAACAAGCTTTCAGCCATAAACTCAACATAATCATCATGTATTATATATGAAAACATGCAGAATTACATGGTGCACATAAAGAAACTCACTACGGCTGGGCCAAAACAACACCCCGCACCGTATCCGAGATCGCCACGTGCGCTAAATTTCAAATGTCGCTATTGAATATAACAAGCTTTCAGCCATAAACTCAACATAATCATCATGTATTATATATGAAAACATGCAGAATTACATGGTGCACATAAAGAAACTCACCACCGCACGTATATAGAGAGATCCACGCGCGCTAAATTTCAAATATAAACTCAACATAATCATCATGTATTATATGAAAACATGCAGAATTACATGGTGCACATAAAGAAACTCACTACGGCTGGGCCAAAACAACACCCGCACCGTATCCGAGATCGCCACGCGCTAAATTTCAAATGTCGCTATTGAATATAACAAGCTTTCAGCCATAAACTCAACATAATCATCATGTATTATATATGAAAACATGCAGAATTACATGGTGCACATAAAGAAACACACTACTGCTGTGCCAAAACAAAACCCCGCACCATATCCGAGATCGCCACGCTAAATTTCAAATGTCGCTATTGAATATAACAAGCTTTCAGCCATAAACTCAACATAATCATCATGTATTATATATGAAAACATGCAGAATTACATGGTGCACATAAAGAAACTCACTACGGTTGGGCCAAAACAACACCCCGCACCGTATCCGAGATCGCCACGCGCTAAATTTCAAATGTCGCTATTGAATATAACAAGCTTTCAGCCATAAACTCAACATAATCATCATGTATTATATATGAAAACATGCAGAATTACATGGTGCTACAGAAGCACTCATTAGAACCAAATTGATCTCTTTTTTTAGCCTTTGCAAGTAGTTAATGTTAGAGTTGGAAGCATCTGACAATCCCATCTTCTTACAGGCCAAGCAGTGCAGAGGAGAAGGAGGAGGAGGAGAAGAAGGAAGGAAGAAGAGGAGGATGTGAGTTCTATACATAAAGGCAGATCAATATATAGAAGCTTATGGAGTAGAGGAAATATGTCATTCTATGTATTAAAGAGGATAAGAGGGAGGAGAAGGTTAACTTGTAAATATAGGCAGAAGTTTATGTGCCAAGGAAAATATTTAAATGATTTGTATTATGCATGTATTGAAATGTTATGAACTTGGATGTTTGTATGTATAAGGCTATGGGATTTACTTACAAGGTCTGTGGTGTTTTTTTTTACTTATAAGGTTGTACTTAGGATTTTACTTATAAGTTCTGTGGCTGTGGGTACCTCCTACAAAGCCTTTCTACTATGGCTATTAATTAACAAAATCCTCTTTCTTTCAGCTTGTGTACTGGCTCAGAAAGTAGTTAAAGGGTGCATGTTATCTATGAAGGCTATATCAATAAGTATGGAAGTGTGTTATGGCTATTAACAACAATCTCTCTTTCAGCATGTGTACGGGGTTAGAAAGTTACTTGGCATGTATTGAAATGTCATGCACTGAGAGTATTTACGTAAAGGGCCGGGGTTATTTCTTATAAGGTACTACGCATGATTTTACATATACAGCCTTTAGTGTTTCTTTAGGTTAAGGTATTTCCTATCCCAGCACGTATAAGAAACTTGGGTATGGATTTATGTGTGAGTTACTGAGTTGCATGTATACTAAAATGTGTATTTGGGATTTTCATCTTCTGTGTTTTATATATATATGTATATCCTAAGAATGGTGTTTTGTTGGGAAAGAATGTTATGCACTGGGGTTATTTATATACAAAGTCTGTGGTTATTTCTTCATAAGGTATTTCCTATCCCAGTACGTATAAGGAACTTGGTATGGATTTAAATGTGCGTGTTACTGAGTTGCATGTGTATGTGCATTCAATGTATTGGGGTATATATTGTGTATTGGGGGTATTTATTTCAAGGTTAAAGTACTGAATGGAGGGGAATTTATGTAGGGGAAAGGTCTGTAGTGGGGGTGTCGTAACTAACAACCTCTCCTGCAACAACTCCTACTGGTGCTTGTGTATAGATTTAATTATGTATTGGAGATATGTATTTGAAGGTTAAGATACTGGATGGAAGGGTATTTATGTTGGGGTAATATGATAATGTCTGTAGGGATTTGTCTTAACTTAACAACCCCTTCTGCAATAGCTACTACTACTACTGGTGCTGTCCATAACTTACAACACTTCCGTACTAGGAGTATTAACAAAACCTTTTAATTTCAGCTACCAAGGACAACCTCTGCTGCTCCGGGTATCAACTCCTGCACTCCTGGGACTGGCATAACATCTGCATGCCCTTGTAACAACTCACTCTGCTTCTGCTATTCATAACACCCCGTTCTGCGTCTGCTGTCGTAACAGGGCATGGCTTCTGTATACTAACTCCTGCTCGCATAACCCGCATGGATTTACACTTCTCTCTCTGCTTCTGGCTTTCGTACCTATCAACACATTCTGCGCCTTCCTTCGTAACTAATCCCACGGCTTCTCTGCATGACAACTCCAGCTGCTTATGGCAAAATTTCGCATAACAGCTACTCCTGCTTACGTATGACAATTCTCTCTGGCTTCCATAACAGCACGTATGGCTTTTGCATGTGAACGCATTTCATTTCTGCTGCACACTAACCCACACTGCTGGCTTGAGTATCCTAACGACCTAACCCATTCTGTAAGCTGCCGCCCAGTGCTTCAGGTGACCCCTAACAAGCCTGTCGGATCGGCGTCTAGCGAGGGAGGTTCCGTCAGGTTCCGTTCCCTGCTAGAGCTGTCTCCCTTCACCTTAAAAAAAATAGTTTGACATAATTTGAGAGCAGCAGTACAGGCCAGGTATCAGAGAGGGGTTCAGGCCTATATGGGGACACCTCTGTTAGGCTTGTACCTCAATAAATAACTAGAAAAAAAGTTGGAAAGTGTTAAACAATGACCATACGTAACCTAGTCATGTGTGAATCCTGACTATGGAGGGAGATTATCCTCAAACACGTACGGTTATATATATACATGTCTTTTACCCACCCATGCGTGCAGTACGGGTGGTGAACTCTGACCTCTATGAAATAAATATACGTAACAGGAAAAAAATAAATTGGTTTAAAATATATTTCCCTCATCCATATTCGGCAGCAGATATGTACAGGTTGAAAAAACGGGTTGATATCTGATGTTTGACCCCACAGTTGACCGTTTGTCCCTGCGTCTGGGATCGCTACGTCAACATCTTCGGCCGACGTCTCGACCTTAGGGTTGAGCGTCCATCCCTGCGTCTTTGTGTACCTGCGTTAAAATCTTCACCACCATATGACGTTGAGTCTGGCGGGCGTTGTTTTGGAATCTCGAGACGGCAATTTCCCACGGCTGTTAAGGGTATGGGTCAGGCTGTCATGGGTGGCTGTTACGTTAGCCTTGTCACGGTGTCAAGGCTCGTAAAACCACCCTTGGAAATACTAGCAACACAGCGTATATGGAAAGCCTTCAAATGATGTAGTGACTCGTGGAAATATTTGCAACCTAACATATTTCACCCAGTGGTGGTGGTGGTAGGGGTCATGTTTCTTAACGGTCCCTCTAAGCAAGAAAAAATCATCACTCACACAAACCATTTCATACTATATATCAAAGCATTTGTGATCACATTATGCATCATCTATTTTTGGGGGTTATATCATGGCACAAATTTCAGTTGTATGTCTGTTTATTGAGGGGACTGTTTGGGTCTTGTATTTTCTGTTGTATATTTCCAAGGCTAAAAGGGTCAGTAATTGGGTTCTCAATGATGTTTTTTTTAGGTTGATGGTACAGAGGAAGGGTCATAAAAGCACCCCTGTCTGTAACTCCCCTGAAAGCCTTTTAAAATTTTTTTTTTTTTTTTTTTTTTTTTTTTTTTTTTTTTTACGTCATGGCCTATTGCTCCGGTAAGCTTCTTCCCAGTGGATCCTGATGGTCGGCCCAAGGCTTCTTCCCGGTGGGGCCTGATGGTCGGCCCAGCCCGTTCTGGTGCAGGCAAGTGTTTATAGTGGTGCCATCTTGCATTGGCTCATGCTGCCCTCCCGGAGCTCATCTTTAATCCTAGAATCTAGAGTCCGGGTTGGTAGGTGGTCTTCTGGACAGCATGTGGGTAGTTTTAACCCGGTAGCAGCGAGGATCATGTTTCTTAATGGTCCCTCTAAGCGAGAAAAATGGGAAAAAATCATCACTCGCAAACCATTTCATAATAATATATATCAGCATTTGTGACAAGTTTATGTATCATCTATTTTGGGGGGTTCAAATCATGGCACAAATTTGGCCCATCGCTGCTACACGGTAAAGCCACAAATTTGGCCCGTCCCTGCTACCGGGTTAAGCCACTCGGCGGCCTTTGGTGAGTGAAATTTACCCTTCATAGCCAGTGGATAGCTGCAACCACATAGATTTCTGATCCCAGTATGTATATTTTGGGGGGCGGAATATTTTAAAGTGAGTGAGATCTTCATTGAGCAAGGGTTGATGTAGGAGAATCAATTATTTCCCCATACAGTATTTAAAGAGACTGACTATTTGGAAAGGCTTCGTACACTCAGAATTTGCCATGTTTAACCCTTGAAAGCTTAGTTCTGGCTAGATATCAAGATTTAAAGTTGATTTGTAGGAGAATCAATTACCTCTCCATACAGAATTTCAAAGAAGTTCATAGGAGAATTAATTACCTCCTCAAACAACATATAAGAAGGGATTTGACTATTTAAAAAGGCCTCAAACATAGAATTTGCCATGTCTCTACAGTTGAAGGTCCAGCACTGCTTTTAGTCAAAGTTCTCAAGCTTAAAAAATAACACGCTTGATGTAAAGGAATGAATTATCTCCCCCAAACTATTTAAAGAGAGATTTTGAGTGCTTGAAGAGGCCTCAGACTCGTAGAATTTGCCACGTCCTTACAGTTGAAGGTCCATCGCTGCTTTTAGTCAAAGTTCTTAAGCTTAAAATAACAGAGGATTGATGTAGAAGAATGATTTACCTGCCCAAACAGTATGTACCCAGCCCCTCAAGTACCCAGTGCATTCCCACCCCAGTCTCAGCTCCCAATTACCTTTATTCTGGGGGTCAAAGACATTATATATAAGTGTTTTCCATTCCCATGTCAGCCCTAAGACCCTCAGGCCCCAGTAATTGGTCACCTAACCTATCCAAGCAGGTGTGTTAGCATAATACTGGCGGTAACATTTTAATTAACCTTTCCAATGAGCAAAAACAATTAATATGGAACTGAATCAAATATCCCCAGCAATTAAGTCTCCACTTTGTTATGTAACATTAGTAAGGGTTCCAGTATATGTTAGATAATTACTAGCATTGTCAAGAACAGTTTTAATAGCCTTGTCAAGGGTTGGCCGAGAAAACAATATTATAACAAGCACTGAACTAATTCTTGAGTAATTGGACTGAGAAAGCCTTGATGGTACTCTATTTTTGCTATATTATAAAAAGTCTATAAGCGATGCCTTGGAAAGCTACCATAAGCAAGGGTTGGTCTAGATTATTGATGTCCAAGCTATTAATTATATGTATTTTCTCTTACCTGAAGCCCCCTAGCTCAAGCCCCAGACCCTCGATCAGCCTCTTCCAGACCCCCCCAGTAGCTACCTTATTTTCTGGGGGATCAAAACCATTAATTATGTGTTAGTTTTGATAATTACCTGACATTAAGTGTCTTACCATGGTCAGTGTCGGGATTTGTGAAGCCTTAATTATCATGAGCATAGTTTTATATCAAGCACTAACTCTTGGGTAAGACTTTGAGAAGGTCTTAATGTACTCAATCTTTGGCATATAAAAACAAGTCTAGCAATGCCTTAGGAAGATACCATGAGCAAGGGGTGAGTTAGGAAACTGATATACCTATCCCTCAATACTGCATAAACAATGGATCGAGGTCTTGTTCAGTATATATATCAGGCACAATTGTCCATCTTTTGAGTTAGTTTATCAAAGACATATCACAATCTTCTACCATGAGCAAGGGATGAGTTAGCAGCTTGATATATATTCCTTAATACTGCAAAAATAATGGAAAGAGGGCTTGTTCAATATATATTATCACTCATATAGGTTACAATTGTCCATCTTTTGAGTTAGTTTATCAAAGACATTACTGTATCTTGTACCATGAGCAAGGTCCTTAGGGTGACTTATAGGAGATAGTTATACATTCCTATGTGTTTCATAGAGGAAAGGAAGAGATCTAGAATGATATATATTCTAAGGGTTCTTCATCTCTTATAGTTAATTAGTTCAGCAGTGAAAATCAGTTTTATGCTGAGTGCTGAGTATCAACACGTACCTCAAGTCAGCATGCATTTGTGTTATAAGGTCAATAAACTCATGGCCCATAATCAGTCAGCATTTATGAGTCGGCATTTAAAGTCAGCATCTCTCTCTCTCTCTCTCTCTCTCTCTCTCTCTCTCTCTCTCTCTCTCTCTCTCTCTCTCTCTCTATATACACAGCCCGGCTTAATATGATATCAGCCCTTATTGATGTTGCCGTTAAGTACAACATGAACCATCCTGCATGCAGGGGCCGAGAAAGCTGAAAAAAAAAAACCTGACGAGGCGGAAGAATTATATATGGCGAGCGATCGAGTCTATTGGCGGGGGTGTTGCCATTCTGAGAGAAAAAAACTTGTTATTTTCTCGTAAGTTTATATATTAGAGAATTTCATCCATCCCTGTGTCTCGGTATGCTAGGTCAGGTCAAGTCATGCAATAAACATGTTCTGTACGAGTGTGATGACTCCGGAAACGATATATCAGTAGTGTACGCGCTGAGGTGACCGATCAGCTGATTGGGTAAGCGGAGATTTAAACATTACGTCATAGCTACCGGAGCTGTGTGGATTTAAATTTACATAGATTTACATAGAAAATCAGACCACACAGACCCCATGGTCCAGACATAGGTAGTCTGTCCTTAAACCTAAGTGATTCTACGTTAATCCGATGGCTCCAGAACGTTGCATTTCTATATAGTTAATATTGAGTTGAGGGAAATACACGGCCGAGCTTGTTTTTCAAGGAGTCAGTCGTGTAACACTGGACCACTGAAGGAAGGCAGGAAGCTTATTTAGGGTGACCAGACGTTCCCGTTTTCAGTGACCTGTCCCCGGTTTTCACTGTGACTCAAAGATAAAAAAGAACACGAAAATGTTGAGCAAACTCTACGTATATATAGTTGTGGACCTCGGCGCAGTGTATATAGCTAAGGAACTCCCTTCTCCTTTATTTTTTTACTTGCAACAATAAACTATCAATCAATCAACCAAATAGGGTGAGAGACTTTTGAATGCTGCTCCATGAATGGTACTAAGCCCGGCAGTGTCCCCGTTTTGGTTTTTCAGTGACAAAAACGCTACATTTGGAAGTTTTTAAGCCTCGGGTCCACCGAAAATGTCCCCGGATTTTGTCTCAGAAAGGTCACCTTAATTAAGCTTAGTCCATCCTCGCACTACAACGTTGATGAAGAAAAAATTGGTCCAGTCTACTACTACTACTACTACTACTACTACGAGAAAGAAATAGACAAGAGAGAGAGAGAGAGAGAGAGAGAAAGAGAAAGAGGAGAAAATTATTAATATTTTGACCTTCCCCGCTCTGTCTCGCTTCTCATATCCTTCTGCACACTTTTGTACACTTTTCCACACTTACCCACGTCACCCTGCACACTTAAACACGTTATTATGCCCCGAGTTCAAGTGTTCTGAAGACTTTACTGATGCAAACTTTCCCTTCGGGTATCGTTTTCTTCTTTCGTTAATACTTAATAGCATACCCTGATCTTATTCGTCTCCCCTTATCCGTTATTTTGAGCGTGTTTTTACCAGTGAACTTGCTCTATTTATCCGTCGTCAAGTTCTAAGGTTGTCGTGTATTAAAGTTCCAACACTATGATGACGTCACGGCCTCCATTTTCCCTGTCGTCTGTGAAGGCTGCCGAGACAGCGCTGTATTTTTCTTGTTTTTTTAGGTTATTATAAAGTGCCCGGAAGCGCCATGCTGTGGGAAGGTAGGTGGATCCTTTGCCCTTATTTTGGTGTGCAGGGACAGGAAATCAGGGCGTGGAAATAGGGGAAAATTGGAAAATCTGTTTCATGTGATGGTGGTGGTGGTGGTGATGGCGGCGGTGATGGTGGTGGTGGTGATGACGGCGGTGGTGATGACGGCGGTGATGGTGGTGGTGGTGATGACGGCGGTGATGGTGGTGGTGGTGATGACGGCGGTGGTGATGACGGCGGTGGTGATGGTGGTGGTGATGACGGCGGTGGTGATGACGGCGGTGATGGTGGTGGTGGTGATGACGGCGGTGGTGATGACGGCGGTGGTGATGGTGGTGGTGGTGATGACGGCGGTGGTGATGGTGGTGGTGGTGATGACGGCGGTGGTGATGACGGCAGTGGTGACAGGTGTTGGTGGTGATGATGACGGCGGTGGTGATGGTGGTGGTGGTGATGACGGCGGTGGTGACAGGTGTTGGTGGTGATGACAGCGGTGGTGACAGGTGTTGGTGGTGATGACGGTGGTGGTGGTGAGTTGATGGTGGTGATGGCAGTGATGGTGGTGGTGGTGGTGGTGATGGCAGTGTTGATGGTGGTGGTGGTGATGATGGTGGTGGTGGTGATGGTGGTGATGGCAGTGATGGTGGTGGTGGTGATGGTGATGGCAGTGTTGATGGTGGTGGTGGTGATGATGGTGTTAGACCCTCAGCAGTGATTGGGGTCAGCCGCCATGTCCACTCCACCAATTCCACCTCCATTGACATCGGCAGCGGCAGTGATAGGTTAGAGTATTTCTGTTATCATTAAGGGATTATTGAAGAAAGGGTAGCCTAATTATTTTGACATTTATCCCTAACTATTTGGGTGTTATTCCAGAAATCAGATGTGGTTAGGTTAGATTAATTCATCTTTTTACTCATCTTTTCCGTTATTTTGAGCGCTTTTTACCATTTAACGTTCTATTTACTCAATGGTTAGGTTAGATTTGGTCAGGTTGCCTTGGTAAAAATGGGGCAGGCTTTGCACTGCTCCATTGTCACTGGTAGTTGGTGGGTGTATTTCTGGAGTTTTACCTGTGATATGAAGGTGATAACTCTCACTATATATAGATGTTAATTTTTTCCATATATGTATCATTAGCTTTAATGGGGACTGGATGGCCCCATACTTCTGCCTGACTCAGTGTTTATACAGTTCTCATTCCTAACTTAATTTGCAGACATAAGAAGAAGAGGAGGAAGAACAAGAGGAGGAGGAGGAGGAGGATGAAGGGGACACACAGGAATCAAATGGTGAGTGTTGTTAACTTTATAACTATTTTCCTTGTTCATCTTCTTGCACCAATTTTCTTCCTGCAATTGTTCCTTTTGTGCAAAATTCTCGGTCTTTTTTATTTCCATTTCCAGCTCTCAGTCTTCTCTCCTTCCTGTTAGTTCCTGCCACACAGCTGCCCTCGGTACAATGTCAGGTCACAGTGCGGGGCAGAGTTGTCATATGAAAAGGGACTCTGCCATCAAGCGTGACATGTTGTGGGAGCGGTTGTACAGAATAGTGAAGTCCCTGCCATATATAGGGTTGTCCTAATCATGACTGGGTTCAAAGAGAGGTGGGTTGGTTTGGAGTCAGTTGGTGGTCAGACCCTGGTGGCAAGGTGGCTCTTAGGGTCGTATTATGAGACATTTCGCCGCCCAAGAACACATATTTGACAAGGCTTTCGTAGGAGTTGTGGGCATTTCCTGGGGTAGTTTATGACCCTGGTGGTAGTGTGACCCTTCCTCTGTACCATGAAGCTAAAGAAACACACATTTGTCAAGACTTTCATAGGAGTTTGGGGCATCTCCTTGGGTAGTTTTATGACCCTGGAGGTAGTGTGACCCTTCCTCTGTACCATGAACCTAAAGAAACACACATTTGTCAAGACTTTCATAGGAGTTTGGGGCATCTCCTTGGGTAGTTTATGACCCTGGTGGTAGTGTGACCCTTCCTCTGTACCATGAAGCTAAAGAAACACACATTTGTCAAGACTTCGAGCTTGTATGGGGTGGTACACAGGTGCCTTGAATGGACTCGCCCTAAAAACACTAGTAGGAAAAGCACCTCATGAAAGTGACACACAACTATATGGAAGTCTCAGGAGCATAACACACACACACACACACACACACACACACACTTTGAATATGTATGTATCTGGGTGGGTGAGTGAGTGTATATGTGTGTGTGTGTGTGTGTTTGGGAATATCATACTCCATTTCTTCCCATCCCATCCCTTCCCATGCCTTCCTTTCCATCCCTTCCCTTCCTATCCCTTCTCTTCCCCTTCCATCCCTTCCCCTTCCTAACCTTTCTCTTCCCTTAACTTCCCTTCCCTTCCCTTCCCTTCCCTTCCCTTCCCTCCCCTCCCCTTCCCTAACCCTCTCTTCCCTTCCCATCCCATCCCTTCTCTTCCCTTCCCATCCCTTCTCTTCCCTTCCCATCCTTCTCATCCCTTACCCTCCCATACCATCCATTCCCATCCCTTACCTTCTCATCCCATCCCATCCAATCCTTTCCCTTCCTTTCCCTTCCTTTCCCAACCCTTCCCTTTCCATCCCTTCCTTTTCCTTCCCATTCCTTCCCTACCCTTCCCTTCCCATCCCTTCCCATCCCTTCTCTTCCCTTCCCATCCTTCTCTTCCCTTCCCATCCCTTCCCTTCCCTTCCCATCCCTTACCTTCTCATCCCATCCCATCCAATCCTTTACCTTACCAAACCATCCATTCCCAAACCATCCCTTCCTTCCATTCCATCCCTTCCTGTCCCTTCTCTTCCCTTCCATTCCATTCCATTCCCATCTATTCCATCATATTCAATAAATCTTTAACAGCTGGAAAAGTTCCGTCAGATTGGAAACTTGCAAATGTCACACCAATTTTCAAAAAGGGGGACAAGTCTCATCCAGGAAACTATCGACCAATTAGCCTGACATCGATTGTTTGTAAGTTAATGGAGACTATCATTCGCGACAATATGGTGAAATTTTTCGAAGAAAATAATATGATAAATAATTCGCAACATGGCTTCCGTAGTAAACGTTCGTGTTTAACTAACTTACTTGATTTTTTTTCATTATATTTTTGAGGTGTTCGATGAAAGCAGATCAGTAGATATCATATATCTGGATTTTCAAAAGGCATTTGATAAGGTCCCCCACCAACGATTGCTCAGCAAACTATTGGCGCACGGTATCTCGGGTAACATTCACAATTGGCTTGTGGACTGGCTCTCTGAGCGGAAACAGAGAGTAGTTCTAAATGGTGTTACATCTAACTGGCTCGACGTCAGAAGCGGCATACCTCAAGGATCAGTGCTTGGCCCCATGCTCTGCTTAATTTATGTTAATGATATCGATGATGGGCTCACTTGCAAAGTATCAAAATTTGCTGATGACACAAAAATTGCTAGTAAAGTAACTGCGACACTCGACGAAGAAGCTTTACAATCAGATTGAGATCGACTTGCACGTTGGGCCAGTCAATGGCAAATGAAATTTAACGTTGACAAATGTAAAGTGTTGCACATCGGAAAAAATAACAATCGCGTTCGGTACGTAATGAATGGCCAACAACTTTCTGCAGTAAGTAAAGAAAAGGATCTTGGAATCACTATATCAAGCGATTTAAAGCCCGGTCAGCATTGTTCAGAGGTAGCTAAAACTGAAAACAAATTGGTTGGCTTCATCGGACGAGTCTTTAATAATAAATCGGAAAAAGTAATATTAAAACTATATAATTCGTTGGTTCGACCCCGTCTAGAGTACTGTGTACAGTTTTGGTCTCCCTACTACAGAAAAGACATAGTAAAGCTGGAACGGGTCCAACGAAGAGTAACAAAGATGATTCCTAGGTTGAGAAATTTGTCATATGAACAAAGGCTTAAAGAAGTAAATTTATTCAGCCTATCAAAACGAAGAATGCGAGGCGATCTAATAGAAGTGTTTAAAATGTTCAAAGGATTCAGTGATATTAATGCGGAAGATTACTTTACAATTGATCGATCAAATAGAACAAGAAGAAATCACAATTTGAAGATAAGTGGTAAAAGATTCTCGTCGCATGAAGCTAAACACTTCTTCTTCAATCGAGTTGTTAATGTTTGGAACTCTCTACCTTGTGATGTCGTTGATAGTACAACAGTTACGGACTTCAAGAATAGATTAGACAAGTGTTTTGAATCCAACCAGCAACTAAGATATTACTCATTGTCGTAATAACGTTAAGTTCTTTCGAATACTGGTGTCCTTGTCCGCTTTTATTGCCCGGTTAGTGGTAGCAGTAATGGTAGTTCTTTCCTCTTTCCTACATAAATTCCATGCAGTTTTTCCATGCTGCATGGTTCTTTTTTCTTTCCTGCCAGCTTTGGCTGGAGGGATGGGGGGGTGGGGATAACCTTTGCCTTTGCTGTCCTTCATCTTCCACCTTTGATTAGATAGTTAGTGTAGCTTTTCACAAACAGCCTTGTAAGGACCAGCATGTCTGCTGTTGTTTGTTCTTTCTTTGTGTTACTTTGTGTTCTAGGTCTGCTCCTTGTTCCGTGAGGGCCGGAATTGACCTATTTTGTCTGTCAATTTTTATCTTGCTCTCACAGGAGGTTATGTTAAAATCTAAGTTATCCAAGGTTAGGATAACTTAGTGCTGACCGGGCATTGTTTTTGTTAATGTTTCCGATATTTTTCAGCCCTTGAATATATAAATAAGTGTGAAGTGATGATACTTGGGTGTTTTTTCTGGAATAACACCCACTTGTTTAGGATATATAGGCAGGATAGGCCTCTCACCACACTGCCGTTGATGTCACTGGCGGGAGAGGTGGCTACGGTCATCTCCATACTCCCCGCCTCTTAAAATATTGTCTTGGGGTGCAACACAGTATATATTTGTTTTATTTCATTGTGGTAGTAGAGCGCACGGCAGGTACGGTTAACCCGGTAGCTGTGGGGATCATGTTTCTTAACTTGGTAGCAGCGATGGGTCAAATTTGTGTCTTTACCGTGTAGCAGCGACGGGCCAAATTTGTGTCTTTACCGTGTAGCAGCGACGGGCCAAATTTGTGGCTTTACCATGTAGCAGTGACGGGCCAAATTTGTGTCTTTACCATGTAGCAGCGACGGGCCAAATTTGTGTCTTTACCGTGTAGCAGTGACGGGCCAAATTTGTGTCTTAACCGTGTAGCAGCGACGGGCCAAATTTGTGTCTTTACCGTGTAGCAGCGACGGGCCAAATTTGTGTCTTTACCGTGTAGCAGTGACGGGCCAAATTTGTGGCTTTATCATGTAGCAGCGACGGGCCAAATTTGTGGCTTTATCGTGTAGCAGCGATGGGCCAAATTTGTGCCATGATATAAACCCCCCAAAATAGATGATACATAATCTGATCACAAATGCTTTATATATAATATGAAATGGTTTGTGTGAGGGGTGATTTTTTTCCATTTTCTCGCTTGGAGGGACCATTAAGAAACATGATCCCTGCTGCTTCCACTGGGTTAAAGGCCCTTCCCTCTAAGCGAGAAAAATGAGAAAAAAATCATCACTGTAGGCTTCTTCCCGGTGGATCCTAATGGTTGATGGTGGGGTTTACGTATATCCTTCTTAATATATCAAGTTACATATCATGGCAAGAATTTGGCCCGTCGCTGGTACACTGTAAAGCCACAAATTTGGGCCCTTGTTGCTACCGGGTTAAGTTAGGTCTTGTTAGGATAGCTCAGCAAGTTTGGGCAGGTTAGGATAGCTTAGATTTAATTCTCAAAATATATGGTCTTGGGGGGGACACACCTGGAGAAATATTTGTTTATATTGTTTTGTCAGTGGCTTGCTAAGGCTAGATTAGTTTCATTAAAGTTTGGTTAGGTTAGGATGACTTGGATTTAATTCTCTTTATATATAGTCTGGGATGACACATTGAAGCATATGTTTTTACTTTTTGCATATTTGGCGTCGGAACACAGGCTGGGGAAGGAGACGGTGGCTGAGTGGTTAGCGTGCCGGTCCTGTGTTCGCCGCGTCATGGATGATGAGGGGTTGAATCCGCCACTGCCACCTGGTGAGTGGCCACAGACTACTTGTCCTGAAGACCACCACCATCATCCTGGACTGTATGGGACTGTCCAAGGGAAAGCAAGACAGCACGAGCCAAGAATAGATGGGGCCGCTATAAACACTTGCCGGCTTGGGCCCACCACCAGGCCCAGCCGAGGGAGGTAAGGAAAAAAAAAAAGTATGGCTAGGTTTGAATAAGTTTTAGGTTAGAATAGCGTAGTATTAAATTATCTTGTAATTATTATCATTGTCATTAATATCATTGCTATTGCAACTCATGTTAATGGAGAGGTATCTTGTATGCCCTCCTGGACGTGACTGACTCGTTCACCCTCCATCTCGGACGATATGTCGAGTTAGCTTCACGTTGGTGGTTGGGTGTAGTTCCGGTGCCCTGAGAATAGGGGAACCACCTGCTAAACCCTGGGGCAAAGCCTGCACCTCAAGCATGGCCAGCGGTTGCGGGAGTCTCCGAAACAACCGTAACACTTTGACTTGTGTTTCATATCTTTATCATCTCTACTTGTTAGTAAGATAACGTCAATTCTGTAAAAAATAACATGTAAGATGGTTCTTACGTAAATAGTTTTTTTGAGATATGAGACACATTAATGGATTTACATTAATTTCAATGGGGAAATTCGTTTTGGTTTTCGAGTGTTTTGGTGTGCGAGCAATATTCTTGAATGAATTAAACTCGTAAATCGAGGTTTGACTGTATATGTACTCCATAAATAGCTAACATAACAGATCACAGGTCATCGCTAGGTCTGTAAACAATGGGGAGGTTCCCCGGGCCAAGCCACAGGGCTCAAGTTAAGAGTCCATGGACTATAGCTAACTAAACTACCTGATAACTAAATAAACTGACCCCCCCTCCCTTCCCCCTTCACACTAAGAGCAAGGTCTCCAGCGGACTGCTTCAGCTTTCAAACACATCGCTGAGTTTAGTGTGGTCACCCGCATGCAGCCCTATGGGGCTTCGTGGTTCAGTGGTTAGCACACTCGGCTCACAACCGAGAGAGCCCGGGTTCGATTCCTGGGTGGAGTGGAAAAATTTGGGCGGCTTTTCCAATACCCTACGCCCCTGTCCACCCAGCAGTGTACCAGGTATTAATCGGGGGTTGTGTCCCGTCTCCTGGGATCTGTTCCCTTCTATAATTCCTTCCCCTTCTGTCTCTCTCCGGCATATGACCACAGATGTTGCGGCGTCCACTAAACAAAACTTTCCACTCTCTTCCACCTGCTACCACCGCCGGGCTAATGATAAATATAAATGAATCTCTCATTATTGGGGACCAGAAGACAAGATTTTGTGTTGAAGTCAGTAAACGGGTATAAGAGGCTGAATACAACAGTCTGGCAATGTTGGCACTGCCTCAAAGTATAGGCCTGGCTGTATGTATGAGAGTTATATGAGGGAGAGAAAGAGAGGGAGGGTAGAGGAAGAAAAGGTATGTAAAAAACAAATATGAGAGAGAGAGAGTATCAATTAATTATCTTATAATTATACAGCCCTTGATAGAGAGATTTTATAATATATTATCCCATGCTGTCTTTCCTGGTACAAGACTTTGAGAGTGGACACATATTTGCAGGTTGGTGTGAGCAGTGCCTAGAGGTTCCATAACACAGGGCACTCTCACCTCAACAACAGTCTCTCTTCACCGACAACTAATTTCTTCACCAACAAGCTTTTCAGCAGCTTTGGAGAAATAGGTGCTTTCTCTCTACTCACTTTCCTGCCCTGCCTTCATTACTTCCCTGCCAGAAGCCCCCAAAGGGTGAAACCTGTTATATTGAGCTGTAAAATGTTCAAAGCAGTCACTTAGTAACCCATTGTGTTGTAAAATGTTCACTACACTCCCTTGCTTAGAGGGAAAGGCCTTTAACCTGAAAGTGGTGGTGGTAGCAGCGGGATCATGTTTCCAACCTGGTAGCAGTGGGGATCATGTTTTTAATGGTCCCCCAAGCGAGAAAAAATGAGAAAAATCACTCCCTCTCACATGTCCATTTCTATAATACACTCTTATCAAAGTATTTAGGATCAGTTTACACATCATCTATTTGGGGGTTTAAATCATGGCACAAATTTGGCCTGTTGCTGTTACACGGTAAAGCTTGCACAAATTTGGCCCGTTGTTGTCATACACGGTAAAGCCAAAATTTGGCCTCCGTTGCTGCCAATACCATACGGTAAAGCCAGATAAATTTGTCCTGTTGTTGCTACTTTAAATTTGGCCTGTTGCTGCTGCTAATTTGTAAAGCTACAAATTTGGCTCCTGTCTCTGCTACTGGGTAAGAAACATGATCCCCGCAGGTTGTTATAGGGTGTATGATATATGTTTCCCAAAAGTGCTTACTACACACTGATACATATTGCATGCAAGATTGGTTTTGCTTTTATATAGTTAGATTAATTTGATTTATTTATTCAGCCCTAGAGAGGAAAGTAATATTTTTAT
The DNA here is from genome assembly GCF_024679095.1 of Eriocheir sinensis. Lineage (NCBI taxonomy): Eukaryota > Metazoa > Arthropoda > Malacostraca > Decapoda > Varunidae > Eriocheir > Eriocheir sinensis. The sequence goes on along the minus strand of NW_026111868.1, from coordinate 220,774 downwards.
TAAAAGGGACTTACCACAGACATGTTGCTAACTCATGATTTAGACAAGTTAAACCCAGGAATAAGTCACCCAATCCTGGTACTGGGTGTTCTTAAGCCCCCAACTCACTCACCGGTGCCACGGTGAGTCAAGTCATCATTATTATACAGTAACACAGGAAAAAAGACTTAATATTGGCCGCATCATGTGGAAATACATATTAAAAGGAAGCCTAGCCAGCAGGGGAGGAGGAGGAGGCTCACTATGGTTTGGTCTCTTCAAAAAATAATGTGGCTATATTTTCACCTGCAAGGGTAGATATATATTTTCTGCTTACTTTTGCCTTATTTTACAGCCTTGACAGAGAGGAAAGTAACACACAAACTGATCACAAATGCTTTGACATATAATATGAAATGGTCGAGAGGGTGATTTTTCATTTTCTTGTTTTGAGGACCATTACAAAACATGATCTCGCCACCACCGGGTTATAAAAGTTTTCTAAAGAAAGAATTGCTACATTACATTTAAAGTCACTGACACGCAAAACACTCTACCACCATCACTTTGTTGATGCGTCAGCGGACAGCGCGATATTAGGTAGGGTTAGATACACGGGAGCTAAGGTTCAGAGGAGCTGCTTCAGTAGACCTTGTTCTTATGTCACTGACGGTAGAAGGATGTTAAAGCAGTAGGGGTCAAAATGCAGTGTGTATTCCAGAGAAACGTTCCACCTCACAGTGCTGGCTATTTCAGACTGAGGAGAAAGACAGCGTTCCGCTATAGCAGGGCACGATAACAGAAAACCTTATTCCTGATAACCGATAACCGATAATGAAAACCCAACAACAATTCCTGCGCCGTATCTGAGATCGCCACGCTCGCCAAATTTTCAAATGTCGCCATTAAATATAACAAGCTTTCAGCCATAAACTCAGCATAATCATCATTTATTATATATGAAAACATGCAGAATTGCTAATGGTGCACATAAAGAACCCTACTATGGCCAGGCCAAAACAACACCCTGCACCGTATCCTAGATCGCCACGCGCCTCTAAATTTCAAATGTCGCTTATTGAATATAATAAAGTTTTCAGCCATAAACTCAATATAATCATCATATTATATATATGAAAACATGCAGAATTACATGGTACATAAAGAAACTCACTATGGCCAGGCTGAAAACAGCGCCTCTGTTGCTGTGTCTGAGATCGCCGCTACGCCGCTTAAATTCTTCAAATGTCGCTATTGAATATAACAAGCTTTCAGCCATAAACTCAACATAACTATCATGCATTGTATATGAAAACATGCAGAATTACATGGTCTACATATAAAGAACCCTTACCACGCCGGGCCAAAACAGCGCCCTTACTGTGTCCGCCGAGATCTCGCGCCACACTAAATTTCAAATGCTCTTTATTGAATATAACAATAAGCTTTCAGCCATAAACTCAACAACATAATCATCATGTATTATATAAGAAAACATGCAGAATTAAATAAAAGTGGGTATAAAGAAACTCACTACGGCCGGGTTAAACAGCGCCCCGCGCCAGATTCGAGATCGCCATCGCAAGGCCAAATTTCAAATGTCGCTATTGAATATAACAAGTTTTCTCAGCCATAACCTCAGCATAACCATCATGTAATATATAGTGAAAACATGCAGAATTAGAAATGGCAATATAAAGAAACTCACTACGGCCGGGCCAAAACAACACCCTCGCACTCAGTATCCGAGATCGCCATTCGCGCTTAAATTTCAAAATGTCGCGCTTGAATATAACCAGGTTTCCAGCCATAAACTCAACATTATAATCATCATGTATTATATGTGAAAAACATGCAGAATTACATGGTGCACATAAAGAAATTCATCACGTCTGGCCAAAAATATGCCTGCACAGTATCCGAGATCGCCATTTTCTCCAAATTTCAAATGTCGCTATTGAACATAATAAGCTTTCAGCCATAAACTCAGCATAATCATCATTTTTATATATGAAAAACATGCAGAATTAAATGGTGCACATAAAGAAACTCACTCACGGCCAGGCCAAAATAACAACTCGCACCGTGATCTCGAGATCGCCGCGTGTGCCAAATTTCAAATGTCGAAGTATTGAATATGGGGTAACAAGCTTTCAGCCATAAAACTCAATATAATCATCATGTATTATATATGAAAAACATGCAGAATTATATGGTGCACATAAAGAAACTCATCACTACGGCCGGGGCTAAAACAGTGCCTCCTGCGCCGTATCTGAGATCGCCACGCGCGCTAAATTTCAAAATGTCGCTACTGAGTATAACAACAAGCTTTCAGCCATAACCTCAACATAATCATCATGTATTATATATGCGAAAACATGCAGAATTACATGGTGCACATAAAGAAGTATATAAATTAATTGATAATTTTGAGAGATGTAAGCATAAATATAGAGATAAAATAACTCGTATATTGGCTAAAGTGCTTGCCAGTATGCGCGTCCTGATATGGTATCGGGCACATAGGACACAGTATACTCCTGCTGAAGGGGTTAAACCCATTACTATGTGTCCCTTCCTGTTCTCTTACCAACAAAAACCCCTATGAATATCCCCCTCATTACAGGCCCTTCTCTATAAGCGTGAAATATGAGAAAAAATCATCACTCCCATTAAACCATTTCATGATATATATATATATATATATATATATATATATATATATATATATATATATATATATATACTATATATATATATATATATATATATATATATATATATATATATATATATATATATATATATATATATATATATATATATATATATATATATATATATATATATATATATATGTTATATTATATACACACTCATCTCATTTATCATCACATTATGCAGTATAAGTATTTTGTGTGTGTGAGAGAGAGAGAGAGAGAGAGAGAGAGAGAGAGTTATGCTTGCCAGTTATTGGAGAAAATTTATAAAGTTTGAGAAAGTAAAGAGATTATTTTTAAGATGAAAGAAAAGTGAGCAAGTATACAATTAGAATTAAAGCTCTCTTTCTCTCTCTCTCTCTCTACCAATACCCACCTACATATTTTTTTACCTTTTGAAAATAGCCTTTATTATCTCAAAAATCCTAAATTATTTTATTAGCTGACTTAGTTTCTTACCTGTTTACAGAGGGAAGAAGAGGAGGAAGAAGAAGAGAAGATGAAGGAGGAAGAAGAGGGAGGAGGAGGATATGGACTTCAGGTGAGTTCAAATCAATTCTTTCCATTGTAAACTTCTTCCTTTCCTTCCTTCCCTTTCCTTTCCTTCCTCTTTGGCTCTAGACCACTGAATAAAGAAAGGAGAGACAGAAGAGATGGTTAGATTATGATAATGTGATTAAACACCTAAACTCACATGTAATATTTAAGTCTTTGTTGAGGTTTGGGCATTTCCAGGGGTAGTTTTATGAGGCTGGTGGTGGTGTGCACCTTCCTCTAAAGTGCTATGAAGCTAAAAACACACATATGACATATGTTTTTGTAGGAGTTTTAGGTATTTCAGGGGTAGTTTTATGAGGCTGGTGGTAGTGACCTTCCTCTGGTGCTATGAAGCTAAAACACATTTGACATGTTTTTTGTAGGAGTTTAGGCATTTCCAGGGTAGTTTTATGAGGCTGGTGGTGGTGTGACCTTCCTCTGTGCTATGAAGCTAAAAACACATTATTTGGACATTAGGAGGGTAGCAGGACGTTTATCAGGTTTAGGCAAGAACACATGTTATTTGACAGGAGGGCCACAGGATGCGGGTAGCAGGTAAAGCTTGGAGGGAACCTGCCACCTGCGTCCTGTATGGCCACCTTTGTATTAGATAACGTGTTTGTTCTTACCTCTGACCCACTAGGCGTCCTGCTACTCCTCACTGAACTCGCAGGGAGGGTTTAGCACCAGCGGCAAGTTACGCTAGTCCTCCTGCAAGTATTTAGCAACCAAAGGGTTAATTTACAGTCCTTGATAGAGAGAGACTATAGAATATCTTATCCAGTGCTGTCTTTCCCAATACAAGACTTTGACAGTGGACACATATTTGCAGGGGGCTTTGTGGTGCAGTGGTTAGCACACTCGGGTCACAACCGAGAGCCTGGTTCGATTCCCAGGCGGAGTGGAAAAATTTGGGCGGCTTTTCCGATACCCTACATAGCCCTGTCCACCCAGCAGTGTACCAGGTATTAATCAGGGGTTGTGTCCCGTCTCCTGGGGTCTGTTCCTTCTATAATTCCTTCCCCTCCTGTCTCTCTCCGGCATATGACCACAGATGTTGTGCTGCCCACAAAACCAAACTTTCCAAACTTAATAATTTGTGGGTTGTGTCATAACCTTGAAATAGTCATAGGTGGAGGCATCATAGCTGAGGATCCCCTGTACAGTGCCTTGAATATGTAGCTTTCTGGATAATAGCAAAATTTGTCACTAAAGAAATAATCGCCTAAGCAGGGTTGGCAATGATTAAATCAAATTGATTTAATCAGATGATTAAATCTTTGAGTTATTTACTAAAAATCATGATTGTTATTACCAAACAAAATCATGATTTTTTTTTTATTGATTTTTTTAGTAAAAGTATTCCATGAGTTAAATGGTGTGCTCCAAAGATGGTAAAGGAAAACAACGTATTCATTTGCAATGATTCATTTATTCTCTTCAAGGTATATACCACAAAACAACAAGAAGAATCCTACATTATTATAAATTTATAAGTAGGCTTTGACAATTGATATGAATTAATCCTTGAACTCACTATTTAAAGTTTTGAACTCTCGATATAAAGTTATTGTACTTGCTAAAGTCCTGCTCTTGCCTTTCCTCCAACACTGAGGGAATTTTAACAAGATAGGTTAGTAAGCTTTGGTCTGCCAGCTGATCAGCTGCAGGAAAACCCTTTTTCAGGTTAACCCTTTGAATCTCACTTTGTATGTCTCTGGTAAAGCAAAGAAAGCAACAGGACTTAACAAGCATACACGTAGATGCCACTGAGCTGGTAATCTCACAAAAGCAAACTGCCGAGGCACTGACTGTGACTGACCAACTGGTGGAAAATACATGTACTGAGTTTAGTGAGTTCTCTTGTGCTAATGTTGCCAACTGTTTCAGATATCAATATTCAACAGAAAGGACATATTTTATGAAATTAATGGAATATTGAGTTCCATATAGTTTTTTTGGGGGGGTGGCTTCGTGGTGCAGTGGTTGGCACTGCCTCAAAGTATAGGCCTGGCTGTATGTATAGAGTTATGAGGGGGGAGAGAGAGAGAGAGAGAGGGAGGGTAGAGGAAGAAAAGTATGTAAAAAAACAAATATGAGAGAGAGAGTATCAATTAATTATCTTAATTATACAGCCCTTGATAGAGAGAGAGATTTCATAATATATTATCCCATGCTGTCTTTCCCGGTACAAGACTTTGAGAGTGGACACATATTTGCAGGTTGGTGTAGCAGTGCTGGGAGGTGCCATAACACAGGGCACTCCTCACCTCAACAACAGTCTCTTCACCGACAAGTAATTCTTCACCAACAAGCTTTTCAGCAGCTTGGAGAAATAGGTAAGCTTTCTCTACTCACTTCCTGCCCTGCCTTCATTACCCCCGCCAGAAGCCCCCAAAGGGTGAACCCGTTATATTGAGCTGTAAAATGTTCAGCAGCTCACTTAGTAACCCATTGTGTTGTAAAATGTTCAGTACATCCCCTTGCTTAGAGGGAAAGGCCTTTTAACCCAGTGGTTGTAGCAGTGGGGATCATGTTTCTTAATGGTCCCCCAAGCGAGAAAAATGAGAAAAAAATCATCCCTCACACAAACCATTTCATAATACATATCAAAGCATTGGTGATCATTATTAACATCATCTATTTTGGGGGGTTTAAATCATGGCACAAATTTGGCCCGTTGCTGCTACACGGTAAAGCCACAAATTTGGCCCGTTGCTGCTACACGGTAAAGCCACAAATTTGGCCCGTTGCTGCTACACGGTAAAGCCACAAATTTGGCCTGTCGCTGCTACAAGCTAAAGCCACAAATATGTCCCATTGCTGCTAATATGTAAAGCCACAAATTTGTTCCATTGCTGCTACACGGTAAAGCCACAAATTTGGCCCGTCGCTGCTACCGGGTAAGAAACATGATCCCCGCAGGGTTAAGCATAGGATGCATGATATATGTTTGCCAAAGTGCTTACTACACACTGGATACATATTATGCATGCAAAATTGGTTTTGCTTTATAATATAGTTAGATTAATTTGATTTATTTATTCAGCCCTTGACAGAGAGGAAAGTAATATTTCTTATTGTACAAGGGACTTACCACAGACATGTCGCCAACCTGATTTTGTATAAGTTTAAACCCAGGAATAAGTCACCTCCAATCCTGGCATCAAAGTTCCTTAAGCCCCTAACTCACTCACCGGTGCTAATGCAGGAGTCAAGTCATCATTATACAGTAAATATTGGTGTGAAAAAGACTCCTAATATTGGCCGCATCATGTGTGGAAATACATATTAAAATGAAGCATAGACAGCAGGGAGGAGGAGGAGGCTCACTACATGGTTTGGTCTCAAAAGCTAACAGGCTATATTTTCACCTGCAAGGGTAGATATATATTTTTCTACTTACTTTTTGCCTTATTTTACAGCCTTTGACAGAGAGGAAAGTAACACACACAAACTGATCACAAATGCTTTGATATATAATATGAAATGGTTTGTGTGAGGGTGATTTTTTCTCATTTTTCTTGCTTGGAGGGACCATTAAGAAACATGATCCCTGCCACCACCGGATTAAGTTAAAGTTTTCTAACGAAAGAATTGCTACATTACATTTGTAAGTCACTGACACAACAAAAACACTCACCACCATCACTTTGTTGATGCGTCATGGACAGCGATATTAGGTAGGGTTAGATACACGGGAGCCAAGGTTCAGAGGAGCTGCCTCGTGCAGGTCTACCGGCCTCTTGCAGACTCCTATGTTCTTATGTCACTGGACGAGGTGGAAGGATGCTTGGGTGCCATAGTAGGGGTCAAAATGCAGTGTGTGTATTCCAGAGAAACGTTCCACTCACAGTGCTGGCTAGCTTCAGACTGAGGAGAAAGACAGCGTCTCCGCCATAGCAGGGCACGATAACAGAAAACCTTATTCCCGATAACCGATAACTGATAATGAAAAACCTTAACAACACCCTGCGCCAGATCCGAGATCGCCACGCTCCAAATTTCAAATGTCGCTATTGAATATAACAAGCTTTCAGCCATAAACTCAGCATAATCATCATTTTATATATGAAAACATGCAGAATTAAATGGTGCACATAAAGAAACTCACTACGGCCAGGCCAAAACAACACCCGCACCGTATCCGAGATCGCCACGCTAAAATTTCAAATGTCGCTATTGAATATAACAAGCTTTCAGCCTTAAACTCAACATAATCATCATGTATTATATATGAAAACATGCAGAATTACATGGTGCACATAAAGAAACTCACTACGGCCGGGCCAAAACAGCGCCCTCTGCTGTGTCCGAGATCGCCACGCTAAATTTCAAATGTCGCTATTGAATATAACAAGCTTTCAGCCATAAACTCAACATAATCATCATGTATTATATATGAAAACATGCAGAATTACATGGTGCACATAAAGAAACTCACTACGGCCGGGCCAAAACAGCGCCCTCTGCTGTGTCCGAGATCTCCGCTCGCGCTAAATTTCAAATGTCGCTATTGAATATAACAAGCTTTCAGCCATAAACTCAACATAATCATCATGTATTATATATGAAAACATGCAGAATTAAATGGTGCACATAAAGAAACTCACTACGGCCGGGCCAAAACAGCGCCCTGCGCCGTATCTGAGATCGCCACGCGCGCCAAATTTCAAATGTCGCTATTGAATATAACAAGCTTTCAGCCATAAACTCAGCATAATCATCATGTATTATATATGAAAACATGCAGAATTAAATGGTACACATAAAGAAACTCACTACGGCCGGGCCAAAACAACACCCCGCACCGTATCCGAGATCGCCATTCGCGCTAAATTTCAAATGTCGCTATTGAATATAACAAGGTTTCAGCCATAAACTCAACATAATCATCATGTATTATATGTGAAAACATGCAGAATTACATGGTGCACATAAAGAAATTCACTACGGCCGGGCCAAAACAGTGCCCTGCGCCGTATCCGAGATCGCCACGCTCTCCAAATTTCAAATGTCGCTATTGAATATAACAAGCTTTCAGCCATAAACTCAACATAATCATCATGTATTATATATGAAAACATGCAGAATTACATGGTGCACATAAAGAAAGTCACTACGGCCCGGCCAAAACCCCCCCCCGCCCCGTATCCGAGCTCGCCCCGCTAGACAAATTTCAAATGTCGCTATTGAATATAACAAGCTTTCAGCCATAAACTCAACATAATCATCATGTATTATATATGAAAACATGCAGAATTAAATGGTGCACATAAAGAAACTCACTACGGCCAGGCCAAAACAACACCTCGCACCGTATCCGAGATCGCCATTCGCGCTAAATTTCAAATGTCGCTATTGAATATAACAAGCTTTCAGCCATAAACTCAACATAATCATCATGTATTATATATGAAAACATGCAGAATTACATGGTGCACATAAAGAAACTCACTACGGCCGGGCCAAAACACCGCCCTGCTCGGTATCCGAGATCGCCTATCGCGCTAAATTTCAAATGTCGCTATTGAATATAACAAGCTTTCAGCCATAAACTCAACATAATCATCATGTATTATATATGAAAACATGCAGAATTAAATGGTGCACATAAAGAAACTCACTACGGCCAGGCCAAAACAACACCTCGCACCGTATCCGAGATCGCCGCGTGGGCCAAATTTCAAATGTCGCTATTGAATATAACAAGCTTTCAGCCATAAACTCAACATAATCATCATGTATTATATATGAAAACATGCAGAATTACATGGTGCACATAAAGAAACTCACTACGGCCGGGCCAAAACAGCGCCCTCTGCTGTGTCCGAGATCGCCGCGCGCTAAATTTCAAATGTCGCTATTGAATATAACAAGCTTTCAGCCATAAACTCAACATAATCATCATGTATTATATATGAAAACATGCAGAATTAAATGGTGCACATAAAGAAACTCACTACGGCCAGGCCAAAACAACACCTCGCACCGTATCCGAGATCGCCGCGAGTGCCAAATTTCAAATGTCGCTATTGAATATAACAAGCTTTCAGCCATAAACTCAACATAATCATCATGTATTATATATGAAAACATGCAGAATTACATGGTGCACATAAAGAAACTCACTACGGCCGGGCCAAAACAGCGCCCTGCGCCGTATCCGAGATCGCCACGCGCGCCAAATTTCAAATGTCGCTATTGAGTATAACAAGCTTTCAGCCATAAACTCAACATAATCATCATGTATTATATATGAAAACATGCAGAATTACATGGTGCACATAAAGAAGTATAAATTAATTGATAATTTTGAGATGTAAGCATAAATATAGAGATAAAATAACTCGTATATTGGCTAAAGCAAGCCAGTATGCGCGTCCTGGGATATGGTACGGGGCACACAAGGACACAGTATACTCGTGTTGAAGGGGTTAAACCCATTACTACGTGTCCTTCCCGGTTCTCTTACCAACAAAACCCTATGAATATCCCCCTTATTACAGGCCCTTCCTTCCCTCTAAGTGTGAAATATGAGAAAAAAAATCATCACTCCACCAACACATTTCCTGATATATATATATATATATATATATATATATATATATATATATATATATATATATATATATATATATATATATATATATATATATATATATATATATATATATATATATATATATATATATATATATATATTGTGTGTGTGTGTGAGAGAGAGAGAGAGAGAGAGAGAGAGAGAGAGAGAGAGAGAGAGAGAGAGAGTTATGCTTTCACAGTTAGAAAGAGATTATTTAAAGCTGAGAAAAGAAGATTATTTTTAAGATGAAAGCTCTCTCTGAGCTCTCTCTCTCTCTCTCTCTCTCTCTCTCTCTCTCTCTCTCTCTCTCTCTCTCTCTCTCTCTCTCTCTCTCTCTCTCTCTCTCTCTACCAATATCTATCTATATATTTTTTTACCTTGAAAATAATTTATTATCTCAAAAAATCCCAATTATTTTACAGCTGACTTATTTCCTTACCCTGTTTACAGAGGAAGAAGAGGAGGAAGAAGAAGAGAAGATGAAGAGGAAGAAGAGGAGGAGGATAAGGATTTGGTGAGTGTTCAAATCAATTCTCTTTCCATTGCAAACTTCTTCCTTCCTTCCTTCCTTCCTTCCTTCCTTCCCTCTTGGCTCTTAGACCACTGAATAAAGAAAGGAGAGACAGAAGAGATGGTTAGATTATGATAATGCATTGCAACACCCAAACTCACATGTAATATTTAAGTCTTTTGTTGAGGTTTGGGGCATTTCCAGGGGTAGTTTTATGAGGCTGGTGGTGGTGTGACCCTTCCTCTGTGCTATGAAGCTAAAAAACACACATTTGACATTTTATTTGTAGGAGTTTAGTGGCTTTACAGGGGAAGTTTTATGAGGCTGGTGGTGGTGTGACCCTTCCTCTGTGCTATGAAGCTAAAACACACATTTGACATTAGAGGGTAGGACGCCTATCAGGTCAGGGCAGAAACAAACACATGTTATCTAATAGGAGTGGCCATACAGGACGCGGGTAGCAGGTAAGCTTGAGGAACCCGCTACCTGCGTCCTGTATGGCCACCCTATTAGATAACGTGTTTGTTCTGCCTCTGACCCGCTAGGCGTCCCGCTACCCTCTACTGGGCCCGAATTTACAATAAATCTTTAACCGCTAAGTTTGACTTTAGGGCGAGTTTAACTTTATTCTTCATCTTATCCCTCATAAGTTGATCTTAGCTGACGAGATATTTTAGGCGGGCCCAAACCCGTCTTAAGGAGCCTAAGTCGAACTTCAGTCGCCAAGATGGCCGAACGTCAACAAGCCCGTCAGCGCCTAGAGAAGACTTTTCAAGAGCGAAGAGACGTTCTGAATACTTTGAGTGACGCAGAACTATTGAAACGCTACAGACTGGATCGTGCAGGAGTACTGTTCGTAACGGATTTGGTGAGAGGGGCCCTGCAAAGCCCTACTTCAAGGAGTTTTGCATTGACACCCGAAATGAAAGTAATTATTACACTGCGTTACTTAGCAACGGGGAAAATGCAGATGTGTAACAGTGATGATCTTGGTCCATCACAGTCGTCAGTAAGCAAAGCGATCACCGATACCCTCAAGGCACTTACACAGCCAGCCATACTTGTCCAATTCATTCGATTTCCTCGCACCGTCCCTGAAATCCGAGAGAAACAACAAGAATTTGTGCAAGTTGCAAACTTCCTGGCATTGTTGGTGTAATAGATTGCACGCATGTCAGGATACCCCCAGGGAATATGAAGCAGACTATGTCAACAGGAAGAATTTCCATAGCATAAACACACAATTAGTGTTTGATGCCAAATATAATATTCTTAATGTTGTAGCTAATTGGCCTGGGTCCACTCATGATGCTCGTATTTGGCGTGAGGGTGGCCTCAAACGCATGTTTGAGGATCATCGTATACCACCGGATTCATGTCATCTATTAGGGGACAGTGGCTACCCTTGCAGACGGTATCTGTTGACTCCCTTCCCTTTACTATGTGTAGAGTGTGGCAGTCTCTCCAATTCACTCCCCTTTTCCTCTTGGGAGAAGTGAAAGCGGCAATATTTTCCATGATTACCTCGTCAGAGGGTGGGTGATGCAAGAATGAGGAAGACGAACAGGAACGCGTGTCCGTGTTTACATTCAAGAGAAAAAAAAAAGAATATCACCTTGCGCGGATGATAAACGTAACCTTTATTTTATAAATACTACCTTATTATGCCCATATTTCTGAAGTATATCATCATATAACATTGATAAAGTAGTATTACTACATATTCAATCACTGAAGTGTCGCAATTCTGCAATTTAAAAAATACATCTTTTGCCAGGACAAATTTTCAAACTGGATCAGCTGCTGAGTGAAGTTGAACTTATTTTTTCATTTAAACTCAGCTATAAGTTAAACTTGAGATTCAGTGGAACTTTTAAGTTAAAGATTAAGATTAATTGTAAATTTGGGCCCTGAACTCGCAGGGAGGGTTTAGCACCAGCGGCAAGTTACGCTAGTCCTCCCTGCAAGTATTTAGCAACCAAAGGGTTAATTTACAGTCCTTGATAGAGAGAGACTATAGAATATCTTATCCAGTGCTGTCTTTCCCAATACAAGACTTTGACAGTGGACACATATTTGCAGGGGGCTTTGTGGTGCAGTGGTTAGCACACTCGGGTCACAACCGAGAGAGTCCGGGTTCGATTCCCAGGCGGAGTGGAAAAATTTGGGCGGCTTTTCCGATACCCTACATAGCCCCTGTCCACCCAGCAGTGTACCAGGTATTAATCAGGGGTTGTGTCCCGTCTCCTGGGGTCTGTTCCCTTCTATAATTCCTTCCCTCCTGTCTCTCTCCGGCATATGACCACAGATGTTGTGCTGCCCACAAAACCAAACTTTCCAAACTTAATAATTTGTGGGTTGTGTCATAACCTTGAAATAGTCATAGGTGGAGGCATCATAGCTGAGGATCCCCTGTACAGTGCCTTGAATATGTAGCTTTCTGGATAATAGCAAAATTTGTCACTAAAGAAATAATCGCCTAAGCAGGGTTGGCAATGATTAAATCAAATTGATTTAATCAGATGATTAAATCTTTGATTTCTTTACTAAAAATCATGATTGTTATTACCAAACAAAATCATGATTTTTTTTTTATTTGATTTTTTTAGTAAAAGTATTCCATGAGTTAAATGGTGTGCTCCAAAGATGGTAAAGGAAAACAACGTATTCATTTGCAATGATTCATTTATTCTCTTCAAGGTATATACCACAAAACAACAAGAAGAATCCTACATTATTATAAATTTATAAGTAGGCTTTGACAATTGATATGAATTAATCCTTGAACTCACTATTTAAAGTTTTGAACTCTCGATATAAAGTTATTGTACTTGCTAAAGTCCTGCTCTTGCCTTTCCTCCAACACTGAGGGAATTTTAAAAAGATAGGTTAGTAAGCTTTGGTCTGCCAGCTGATCAGCTGCAGGAAAACCCTTTTTCAGGTTAACCCTTTGAATCTCACTTTGTATGTCTCTGGTAAAGCAAAGAAAGCAACAGGACTTAACAAGCATACACGTAGATGCCACTGAGCTGGTAATCTCACAAAAGCAAACTGCCGAGGCACTGACTGTGACTGACCAACTGGTGGAAAATACATGTACTGAGTTTAGTGAGTTCTCTTGTGCTAATGTTGCCAACTGTTTCAGATATCAATATTCAACAGAAAGGACATATTTTATGAAATTAATGGAATATTGAGTTCCATATAGTTTTTTTTGGGGGGCTGGCTTCGTGGTGCAGTGGTTGGCACTGCCTCAAAGTATAGGCCTGGCTGTATGTATAGAGTTATGAGGGGGGAGAGAGAGAGAGAGAGAGGGAGGGTAGAGGAAGAAAAGTATGTAAAAAAACAAATATGAGAGAGAGAGTATCAATTAATTATCTTAATTATACAGCCCTTGATAGAGAGAGAGATTTTATAATATATTATCCCATGCTGTCTTTCCCGGTACAAGACTTTGAGAGTGGACACATATTTGCAGGTTGGTGTAGCAGTGCTGGGAGGTGCCATAACACAGGACACTCCTCACCTCAACAACAGTCTCTTCACCGACAAGTAATTCTTCACCAACAAGCTTTTCAGCAGCTTGGAGAAATAGGTAAGCTTTCTCTACTCACTTCCTGCCCTGCCTTCATTACCCCCGCCAGAAGCCCTTAAAGGGTGAACCCGTTATATTGAGCTGTAAAATGTTCAGCAGCTCACTTAGTAACCCATTGTGTTGTAAAATGTTCAGTACATCCCCTTGCTTAGAGGGAAAGGCCTTTTAACCCAGTGGTTGTAGCAGTGGGGATCATGTTTCTTAATGGTCCCCCAAGCGAGAAAAATGAGAAAAAATCACCCCTCACACAAACCATTTCATAATACATATCAAAGCATTTGTGATCAGTTTACACATCATCTATTTTGGGGGGTTTAAATCATGGCACAAATTTGGCCCGTTGCTGCTACACGGTAAAGCCACAAATTTGGCCCGTTGCTGCTACACGGTAAAGCCACAAATTTGGCCTGTCGCTGCTACACGGTAAAGCCACAAATTTGTCCCATTGCTGCTACACGGTAAAGCCACAAATTTGTTCCATTGCTGCTACACGGTAAAGCCACAAATTTGGCCTGTCTCTGCTACCGGGTAAGAAACATGATCCCCGCAGCTACTGTGTTAAGCATAGGATGCATGATATATGTTTGCCAAAGTGCTTACTACACACTGGATACATATTATGCATGCAAGATTGGTTTTGCTTTATAATATAGTTAGATTAATTTGATTTATTTATTCAGCCCTTGACAGAGAGGAAAGTAATATTTCTTATTGTACAAGGGACTTACCACAGACATGTCGACAACCTGATTTTGTATAAGTTTAAACCCAGGAATAAGTCACCTCCAATCCTGGCATCAAAGTTCCTTAAGCCCCTAACTCACTCACCGGTGCTAATGCAGGAGTCAAGTCATCATTATACAGTAAATATTGGTGTGAAAAAGACTCCTAATATTGGCCGCATCATGTGTGGAAATACATATTAAAAGGAAGCCTAGCCAGCAGGGAGGGAGGAGGAGGCTCACTACATGGTTTGGTCTCAAAAGCTAACAGGCTATATTTTCACCTGCAAGGGTAGATATATATTTTTCTACTTACTTTTTGCCTTATTTTACAGCCTTTGACAGAGAGGAAAGTAACACACACAAACTGATCACAAATGCTTTGATATATAATATGAAATGGTTTGTGTGAGGGGTGATTTTTTCTCATTTTTCTTGCTTGGAGGGACCATTAAGAAACATGATCCCTGCCACCACCGGGTTAAGTTAAAGTTTTCTAAAGAAAGAATTGCTACATTACATTTGTAAGTCACTGACACAACAAAAACACGTCCTCACACTCACCACCATCACTTTGTTGATGCGTCATGGACAGCGATATTAGGTAGGGTTAGATACACGGGAGCCAAGGTTCAGAGGAGCTGCTTCGTGCAGACTCCTATGTTCTTATGTCACTGGACGAGGTGGAAGGATGCTTGGGTGCCATAGTAGGGGTCAAAATGCAGTGTGTGTATTCCAGAGAAACGTTCCACTCACAGTGCTGGCTAGCTTCAGACTGAGGAGAAAGCGTCTCCGCCATAGCAGGGCACGATAACAGAAAACCTTATTCCCGATAACCGATAACTGATAATGAAAAACCTTAACAACACCCTGCGCCGTATCCGAGATCGCCACGCGCGCTAAATTTCAAATGTCGCTATTGAATATGACAAGCTTTCAGCCATAAACTCAACATAATCATCATGTATTATATATGAAAACATGCAGAATTAAATGGTACACATAAAGAAACTCACTACGGCCAGGCCAAAACAACACCCCGCACTGTATCCGAGATCGCCACGCGCGCTAAATTTCAAATGTCGCTATTGAATATGACAAGCTTTCAGCCATAAACTCAACATAATCATCATGTATTATATATGAAAACATGCAGAATTACATGGTGCACATAAAGAAACTCACTACGGCCGGGCCAAAACAGCGCCCTCTGCTGTGTCCGAGATCGCCGCGCGCGCTAAATTTCAAATGTCGCTATTGAATATAACAAGCTTTCAGCCATAAACTCAACATAATCATCATGTATTATATATGAAAACATGCAGAATTAAATGGTGCACATAAAGAAACTCATTACGGCCGGGCCAAACAGCGCCCTGCGCCGTATCCGAGATCGCCACGTGCGCCAAATTTCAAATGTCGCTATTGAATATAACAAGCTTTCAGCCATAAACTCAGCATAATCATCATGTATTTTATATGAAAACATGCAGAATTAAATGGTACACATAAAGAAACTCACTATGGCCGGGCCAAAACAACACCCGCACCGTATCCGAGATCGCCATTCGCGCTAAATTTCAAATGTCGCTATTGAATATAACAAGGTTTCAGCCATAAACTCAACATAATCATCATGTATTATATATGAAAACATGCAGAATTACATGGTGCACATAAAGAAATTCACTACGGCCGGGCCAAAACAGTGCCCTGCGCCGTATCCGAGATCGCCACGCTCGCCAAATTTCAAATGTCGCTATTGAATATAACAAGCTTTCAGCCATAAACTCAGCATAATCATCATTTTATATATGAAAACATGCAGAATTAAATGGTGCACATAAAGAAACTCACTACGGCCAGGCCAAAGAACACCTCGCACCGTATCCGAGATCGCCGTGTGCCAAATTTCAAATGTCGCTATTGAATATAACAAGCTTTCAGCCATAAACTCAACATAATCATCATGTATTATATATGAAAACATGCAGAATTACATGGTGCACATAAAGAAACTCACTGCGGCCGGGCCAAAACAGCGCCTCTGCTGTGTCCGAGATCGCCGCGCGCTAAATTTCAAATGTCGCTATTGAATATAACAAGCTTTCAGCCATAAACTCAACATAATCATCATGTATTATATATGAAAACATGCAGAATTAAATGGTGCACATAAAGAAACTCACTACGGCCGGGCCAAAACAGCGCCCTGCGCCGTATCCGAGATCGCCACGCTAGCCAAATTTCAAATGTCGCTATTGAATATAACAAGCTTTCAGCCATAAACTCAGCATAATCATCATGTATTATATATGAAAACATGCAGAATTAAATGGTACACATAAAGAAACTCACTGCGGCCGGGCCAAAACAACGCCCAGCACCGTATCCGAGATCGCCATTCGCGCTAAATTTCAAATGTCGCTATTGAATATAACAAGGTTTCAGCCATAAACTCAACATAATCATCATGTATTATATATGAAAACATGCAGAATTACATGGTGCACATAAAGTAATTCACTACGGCCGGGCCAAAACAGTGCCCTGCGCCGTATCCGAGATCGCCACGCTCGCCAAATTTCAAATGTCGCTATTGAATATAACAAGCTTTCAGCCATAAACTCAGCATAATTATCATTTTTATATATGAAAACATGCAGAATTAAATGGTGCACATAAAGAAACTCACTACGGCCAGGCCAAAACAACACCTCGCACCGTATCCGAGATCGCCGCGTGTGCCAAATTTCAAATGTCGCTATTGAATATAACAAGGTTTCAGCCATAAACTCAACATAATCATCATGTATTATATATGAAAACATGCAGAATTACATGGTGCACATAAAGAAACTCACTACGGCCGGGCCAAAACAGCGCCCTCTGCTGTGTCCGAGATCGCTGCGCGCGCTAAATTTCAAATGTCGCTATTGAATATAACAAGCTTTCAGCCATAAACTCAACATAATCATCATGTATTATATATGAAAACATGCAGAATTACATGGTGCACATAAAGAAACTCACTACGGCCGGGCCAAAACAGCGCCCTCTGCTGTGTCCGAGATCGCCACGCGCGCCAAATTTCAAATGTCGCTATTGAATATAACAAGCTTTCAGCCATAAACTCAGCATAATCATCATGTATTATATATGAAAACATGCAGAATTAAATGGTACATAAAGAAACTCACTACGGCCGGGCCAAAACAACGCCCCGCACCGTATCCGAGATCGCCATTCGCGCTAAATTTCAAATGTCGCTATTGAATATAACAAGGTTTCAGCCATAAACTCAACATAATCATCATGTATTATATATGAAAACATGCAGAATTACATGGTGCACATAAAGAAATTCACTACGGCCGGGCCAAAACAGTGCCCAGCGCCGTATCCGAGATCGCCACGCCGCCAAATTTCAAATGTCGCTATTGAATATAACAAGCTTTCAGCCATAAACTCAGCATAATTATCATTTTATATATGAAAACATGCAGAATTAAATGGTGCACATAAAGAAACTCACTACGGCCAGGCCAAAACAACACCTCGCACCGTATCCGAGATCGCCTGGCGTGCCAAATTTCAAATGTCGCTATTGAATATAACAAGGTTTCAGCCATAAACTCAACATAATCATCATGTATTATATATGAAAACATGCAGAATTACATGGTGCACATAAAGAAACTCACTACGGTTGGGCCAAACAGCGCCCTGCTGTGTCCGAGATCGCCGCGCGCTAAATTTCAAATGTCGCTATTGAATATAACAAGCTTTCAGCCATAAACTCAACATAATCATCATGTATTATATATGAAAACATGCAGAATTAAATGGTGCACATAAAGAAACTCACTACGGCCGGGCCAAAACAGCGCCCTGCGCCGTATCCGAGATCGCCACGCGTGCCAAATTTCAAATGTTGCTATTGAATATAACAAGCTTTCAGCCATAAACTCAGCATAATCATCATGTATTATATATGAAACATGCAGAATTAAATGGTACATAAAGAAACTCACTACGGCCGGGCCAAACAACACCCGCACCGTATCCGAGATCGCCATTCGCGCTAAATTTCAAATGTCGCTATTGAATATAACAAGGTTTCAGCCATAAACTCAACATAATCATCATGTATTATATATGAAAACATGCAGAATTACATGGTGCACATAAAGAAATTCACTACGGCCGGGCCAAAACAGTGCCCTGCGCCGTATCCGAGATCGCCACGCTCGCCAAATTTCAAATGTCGCTATTGAATATAACAAGCTTTCAGCCATAAACTCTGCATAATCATCACTTTTATATATGAAAACATGCAGAATTAAATGGTGCACATAAAGAAACTCACTACGGCCGGGCCAAAACACCTCCCACACCCGTATCCGAGATCGCCGTTAGTGCGAAATTTCAAATGTCGCTATTGAATATAACAAGCTTTCAGCCATAAACTCAACATAATCATCATGTATTATATATGAAAACATGCAGAATTACATGGTGCACATAAAGAAACTCACTACGGCCGGGCCAAAACAGCGCCCTCTGCTGTGTCCGAGATCGCCGCGCGCTAAATTTCAAATGTCGCTATTGAATATAACAAGCTTTCAGCCATAAACTCAACATAATCATCATGTATTATATATGAAAACATGCAGAATTAAATGGTGCACATAAAGAAACTCACTACGGCCAGGCCAAAACAGCGCCTGCGCCGTATCCGAGATCGCCACGCGCCAAATTTCAAATGTCGCTATTGAATATAACAAGCTTTCAGCCATAAACTCAACATAATCATCATGTATTATATATGAAAACATGCAGAATTACATGGTGCACATAAAGAAACTCACTACGGCCGGGCCAAAACAACGCCCCGCACCGTATCCGAGATCGCCATTCGCGCTAAATTTCAAATGTCGCTATTGAATATAACAAGCTTTCAGCCATAAACTCAACATAATCATCATGTATTATATATGAAAACATGCAGAATTAAATGGTGCACATAAAGAAACTCACTACGGCCGGGCCAAAACAGCGCCCTCTGCTGTGTCCGAGATCGCCACGCGCGCAAAATTTCAAATGTCGCTATTGAATATAACAAGCTTTCAGCCATAAACTCAACATAATCATCATGTATTATATATGAAAACATGCAGAATTAAATGGTGCACATAAAGAAACTCACTACGGCCGGGCCAAAACAGCGCCCTGCGCCGTATCCGAGATCGCCACGCGCGCCAAATTTCAAATGTCGCTATTGAATATAACAAGCTTTCAGCCATAAACTCAACATAATCATCATGTATTATATATGAAAACATGCAGAATCAGCCATAAACTCAGCATAATCATCATGTATTATATATGAAAACATGCAGAATTAAATGGTACACATAAAGAAACTCACTACGGCCGGGCCAAAACAACACCCCGCACCGTATCCGAGATCGCCATTCGCGCTAAATTTCAAATGTCGCTATTGAATATAACAAGGTTTCAGCCATAAACTCAACATAATCATCATGTATTATATATGAAAACATGCAGAATTACATGGTGCACATAAAGAAATTCACTACGGCCGGGCCAAAACAGTGCCCTGCGCCGTATCCGAGATCGCCACGCTCGCCAAATTTCAAATGTCGCTATTGAATATAACAAGCTTTCAGCCATAAACTCAGCATAATCATCATTTTTATATATGAAAACATGCAGAATTAAATGGTGCACATAAAGAAACTCACTACGGCCAGGCCAAAAGAACACCTCGCACCGTATCCGAGATCGCCATTCGCGCTAAATTTCAAATGTCGCTATTGAATATAACAAGCTTTCAGCCATAAACTCAACATAATCATCATGTATTATATATGAAAACATGCAGAATTACATGGTGCACATAAAGAAACTCACTACGGCCGGGCCAAAACAGCGCCCTCTGCTGTGTCCGAGATCGCCTCGCGCGCTAAATTTCAAATGTCGCTATTGAATATAACAAGCTTTCAGCCATAAACTCAACATAATCATCATGTATTATATATGAAAACATGCAGAATTAAATGGTGCACATAAAGAAACTCACTCCGGCCGGGCCAAAACAGCGCCCTGCGCCGTATCCGAGATCGCCACGCGCGCCAAATTTCAAATGTCGCTATTGAATATAACAAGCTTTCAGCCATAAACTCAGCATAATCATCATGTATTATATATGAAAACATGCAGAATTAAATGGTTCACATAAAGAAACTCACTGCGGCCGGGCCAAAACAACGCCCCGCACCGTATCCGAGATCGCCATTCGCGCTAAATTTCAAATGTCGCTATTGAATATAACAAGGTTTCAGCCATAAACTCAACATAATCATCATGTATTATATATGAAAACATGCAGAATTACATGGTGCACATAAAGTAATTCACTACGGCCGGGCCAAAACAGTGCCCTGCGCCGTATCCGAGATCGCCACGCTCGTCAAATTTCAAATGTCGCTATTGAATATAACAAGCTTTCAGCCATAAACTCAGCATAATTATCATTTTTATATATGAAAACATGCAGAATTAAATGGTGCACATAAAGAAACTCAATACGGCCAGGCCAAAACAACACCTCGCACCGTATCCGAGATCGCCGCGTGTGCCAAATTTCAAATGTCGCTATTGAATATAACAAGGTTTCAGCCATAAACTCAACATAATCATCATGTATTATATATGAAAACATGCAGAATTACATGGTGCACATAAAGAAACTCACTACGGCCGGGCCAAAACAGCGCCCTCTGCTGTGTCCGAGATCGCCGCGCGCTAAATTTCAAATGTCGCTATTGAATATAACAAGCTTTCAGCCATAAACTCAACATAATCATCATGTATTATATATGAAAACATGCAGAATTAAATGGTGCACATAAAGAAACTCACTACGGCCAGGCCAAAACATCGCCGTGCTCAGTATCCGAGATCGCCGCGAGAGCTAAATTTCAAATGTCGCTATTGAATATAACAAGCTTTCAGCCATAAACTCAACATAATCATCATGTATTATATATGAAAACATGCAGAATTACATGGTGCACATAAAGAAACTCACTACGGCCGGGCCAAAACAGCGCCCTCTGCTGTGTCCGAGATCGCCGCGCGCTAAATTTCAAATGTCGCTATTGAATATAACAAGCTTTCAGCCATAAACTCAACATAATCATCATGTATTATATATGAAAACATGCAGAATTAAATGGTGCACATAAAGAAACTCACTACGGCCAGGCCAAAACAACACCTCGCACCGTATCCGAGATCGCCGCGAGGGCCAAATTTCAAATGTCGCTATTGAATATAACAAGCTTTCAGCCATAAACTCAACATAATCATCATGTATTATATATGAAAACATGCAGAATTAAATGGTGCACATAAAGAAACTCACTACGGTTGGCCAAAACAGCGCCTCTGCTGTGTCCGAGATCGCGCGCGCCAAATTTCAAATGTCGCTATTGAATATAACAAGCTTTCAGCCATAAACTCAACATAATCATCATGTATTATATATGAAAACATGCAGAATTAAATGGTGCACATAAAGAAACTCACTACGGCCGGGCCAAAACAGCGCCCTGCGCCGTATCCGAGATCGCCACGCTCGCCAACTATCAATTGATCCTATAGAAACTAACAAGCGTTCAGCCATAAACTCAGCATAATCATCATGTATTATATATGAAAACATGTTGAATTAAATGGTACACAAAGAAACTCACTACGGCCGGGCCAAAACAACACCCCGCACCGTATCCGAGATCGCCATTCGCGCTAAATTTCAAATGTCGCTATTGAATATAACAAGGTTTCAGCCATAAACTCAACATAATCATCATGTATTATATATGAAAACATGCAGAATTACATGGTGCACATAAAGAAATTCACTACGGCCGGGCCAAAACAGTGCCCTGCGCCGTATCCGAGATCGCCATTCGCGCTAAATTTCAAATGTCGCTATTGAATATAACAAGCTTTCAGCCATAAACTCAGCATAATCATCATGTATTATATATGAAAACATGCAGAATTAAATGGTACACATAAAGAAACTCACTACGGCCGGGCCAAAACAACACCTCGCACCGTATCCGAGATCGCCGCGTGTGCCAAATTTCAAATGTCGCTATCGAATATAACAAGCTTTCAGCCATAAACTCAACATAATCATCATGTATTATATATGAAAACATGCAGAATTACATGGTGCACATAAAGAAACTCACTACGGCCGGGCCAAAACAGCGCCCTGGGCGGTGTCCGAGATCGCCGCGGGCGCCAAATTTCAAATGTCGCTATTGAATATAACAAGCTTTCAGCCATAAACTCAGCATAATCATCATTTTATATATGAAAACATGCAGAATTAAATGGTGCACATAAAGAAACTCACTACGGGCCAAAACAACACCTCGCACCGTATCCGAGATCGCCGCGTGTGCCAAATTTCAAATGTCGCTATCGAATATAACAAGCTTTCAGCCATAAACTCAACATAATCATCATGTATTATATATGAAAACATGCAGAATTACATGGTGCACATAAAGAAACTCACTACGGCCGGGCCAAAACAGCGCCCTCAGCTGTGTCCGAGATCGCCGCGCGCGCTAAATTTCAAATGTCGCTATTGAATATAACAAGCTTTCAGCCATAAACTCAACATAATCATCATGTATTATATATGAAAACATGCAGAATTAAATGGTGCACATAAAGAAACTCACTACCGGGCCAAAACAGCGCCCTCTGCTGTGTCCGAGATCGCCGCACGCTCTAAATTTCAAATGTCGCTATTGAATATAACAAGCTTTCAGCCATAAACTCAACATAATCATCATGTATTATATATGAAAACATGCAGAATTAAATGGTGCACATAAAGAAACTCACTACGGGGCCAAAACAGCGCCCTGCGCCGTATCCGAGATCGCCACGCGCCAAATTTCAAATGTTGCTATTGAATATAACAAGCTTTCAGCCATAAACTCAGCATAATCATCATGTATTATATATGAAAACATGCAGAATTTAATGGTACACATAAAGAAACTCACTACGGCCGGGCCAAAACAACACCCCGCACCGTATCCGAGATCGCCATTCGCGCTAAATTTCAAATGTCGCTATTGAATATAACAAGGTTTCAGCCATAAACTCAACATAATCATCATGTATTATATATGAAAACATGCAGAATTACATGGTGCACATAAAGAAATTCACTACGGCCGGGCCAAAACAGTGCCCTGCGCCGTATCCGAGATCGCCACGCTCGCCAAATTTCAAATGTCGCTATTGAATATAACAAGCTTTCAGCCATAAACTCAGCATAATCATCATTTTTATATATGAAAACATGCAGAATTAAATGGTGCACATAAAGAAACTCACTACGGCCAGGCCAAAAGAACACCTCGCACCGTATCCGAGATCGCCTCGTGTGCCAAATTTCAAATGTCGCTATTGAATATAACAAGCTTTCAGCCATAAACTCAACATAATCATCATGTATTATATATGAAAACATGCAGAATTACATGGTGCACATAAAGAAACTCACTACGGCCGGGCCAAAACAGCGCCCTCTGCTGTGTCCGAGATCGCCGCGCGCGCTAAATTTCAAATGTCGCTATTGAATATAACAAGCTTTCAGCCATAAACTCAACATAATCATCATGTATTATATATGAAAACATGCAGAATTAAATGGTGCACATAAAGAAACTCACTACGGCCGGGCCAAAACAGCGCCCTGCGCCGTATCCGAGATCGCCACGCGCGCCAAATTTCAAATGTCGCTATTGAATATAACAAGCTTTCAGCCATAAACTCAGCATAATCATCATGTATTATATATGAAAACATGCAGAATTAAATGGTACACATAAAGAAACTCACTGCGGCCGGGCCAAAACAACGCCCCGCACCGTATCCGAGATCGCCATTCGCGCTAAATTTCAAATGTCGCTATTGAATATAACAAGGTTTCAGCCATAAACTCAACATAATCATCATGTATTATATATGAAAACATGCAGAATTACATGGTGCACATAAAGTAATTCACTACGGCCGGGCCAAAACAGTGCCCTGCGCCGTACCCGAGATCGCCACGCTCGTCAAATTTCAAATGTCGCTATTGAATATAACAAGCTTTCAGCCATAAACTCAGCATAATTATCATTTTTATATATGAAAACATGCAGAATTAAATGGTGCACATAAAGAAACTCAATACGGCCAGGCCAAAACAACACCTCGCACCGTATCCGAGATCGCCGCGTGTGCCAAATTTCAAATGTCGCTATTGAATATAACAAGGTTTCAGCCATAAACTCAACATAATCATCATGTATTATATATGAAAACATGCAGAATTACATGGTGCACATAAAGAAACTCACTACGGCCTGGCCAAAACAGCCCCCCGCTCCGTATCCGAGATCGCCTCGTGTGCCAAATTTCAAATGTCGCTATTGAATATAACAAGCTTTCAGCCATAAACTCAGCATAATCATCATGTATTATATATGAAAACATGCAGAATTAAATGGTACACATAAAGAAACTCACTGCGGCCGGGCCAAAACAACGCCCCGCACCGTATCCGAGATCGCCATTCGCGCTAAATTTCAAATGTCGCTATTGAATATAACAAGGTTTCAGCCATAAACTCAACATAATCATCATGTATTATATATGAAAACATGCAGAATTACATGGTGCACATAAAGTAATTCACTACGGCCGGGCCAAAACAGTGCCCTGCGCCGTATCCGAGATCGCCACGCTCGCCAAATTTCAAATGTCGCTATTGAATATAACAAGCTTTCAGCCATAAACTCAGCATAATTATCATTTTTATATATGAAAACATGCAGAATTAAATGGTGCACATAAAGAAACTCACTACGGCCAGGCCAAAACAACACCTCGCACCGTATCCGAGATCGCCAAGCGTGCCAAATTTCAAATGTCGCTATTGAATATAACAAGCTTTCAGCCATAAACTCAACATAATCATCATGTATTATATATGAAAACATGCAGAATTACATGGTGCACATAAAGAAACTCTCTACGGCCGGGCCAAAACAGCGCCCTCTGCTGTGTCCGAGATCGCCTCGCGCGCTAAATTTCAAATGTCGCTATTGAATATAACAAGCTTTCAGCCATAAACTCAACATAATCATCATGTATTATATATGAAAACATGCAGAATTACATGGTGCACATAAAGAAACTCACTACGGCCGGGCCAAAACAGCGCCCTGCGCGGTGTCCGAGATCGCCGCGCGCGCCAAATTTCAAATGTCGCTATTGAATATAACAAGCTTTCAGCCATAAACTCAGCATAATCATCATGTATTATATGAAAACATGCAGAATTAAATGGTACACATAAAGAAACTCACTACGGCCGGGCCAAAACAACGCCCCGCACCGTATCCGAGATCGCCATTCGCGCTAAATTTCAAATGTCGCTATTGAATATAACAAGGTTTCAGCCATAAACTCAACATATTCATCATGTATTATATATGAAAACATGCAGAATTACATGGTGCACATAAAGTAATTCACTACGGCCGGGCCAAAACAGTGCCCTGCGCCGTATCCGAGATCGCCACGCTCGCCAAATTTCAAATGTCGCTATTGAATATAACAAGCTTTCAGCCATAAACTCAGCATAATTATCATTTTTATATATGAAAACATGCAGAATTAAATGGTGCACATAAAGAAACTCACTACGGCCAGGCCAAAACAACACCTCGCACCGTATCCGAGATCGCCGCGTGTGCCAAATTTCAAATGTCGCTATTGAATATAACAAGGTTTCAGCCATAAACTCAACATAATCATCATGTATTATATATGAAAACATGCAGAATTACATGGTGCACATAAAGAAACTCACTACGGCCGGGCCAAAACAGCGCCCTCTGCTGTGTCCGAGATCGCCGCGCGCGCTAAATTTCAAATGTCGCTATTGAATATAACAAGCTTTCAGCCATAAACTCAACATAATCATCATGTATTATATATGAAAACATGGAGAATTAAATGGTGCACATAAAGAAACTCACTACGGCCGGGCCAAAACAGCGCCCTGCGCCGTATCCGAGATCGCCACGCGCGCCAAATTTCAAATGTTGCTATTGAATATAACAAGCTTTCAGCCATAAACTCAGCATAATCATCATTTATTATATATGAATACATGCAGAATTAAATGGTACACATAAAGAAACTCACTACGGCCGGGCCAAAACAACACCCCGCACCGTATCCGAGATCGCCATTCGCGCTAAATTTCAAATGTCGCTATTGAATATAACAAGGTTTCAGCCATAAACTCAACATAATCATCATGTATTATATATGAAAACATGCAGAATTACATGGTGCACATAAAGAAATTCACTACGGCCGGGCCAAAACAGTGCCCTGCGCAGTATCCGAGATCGCCACGCTCGCCAAATTTCAAATGTCGCTATTGAATATAACAAGCTTTCAGCCATAAACTCAGCATAATCATCATTTTTATATATGAAAACATGCAGAATTAAATGGTGCACATAAAGAAACTCACTACGGCCAGGCCAAAACAACACCTCGCACCGTATCCGAGATCGCCGCGTGTGCCAAATTTCAAATGTCGCTATCGAATATAACAAGCTTTCAGCCATAAACTCAACATAATCATCATGTATTATATATGAAAACATGCAGAATTACATGGTGCACATAAAGAAACTCACTACGGCCGGGCCAAAACAGCGCCCTCTGCTGTGTCCGAGATCGCCGCGCGCGCTAAATTTCAAATGTCGCTATTGAATATAACAAGCTTTCAGCCATAAACTCAGCATAATCATCATTTTTATATATGAAAACATGCAGAATTAAATGGTGCACATAAAGAAACTCACTACGGCCAGGCCAAAACAACACCTCGCACCGTATCCGAGATCGCCGCGTGTGCCAAATTTCAAATGTCGCTATCGAATATAACAAGCTTTCAGCCATAAACTCAACATAATCATCATGTATTATATATGAAAACATGCAGAATTACATGGTGCACATAAAGAAACTCACTACGGCTGGGCCAAAACAGCGCCCTCTGCTGTGTCCGAGATCGCCGCGCGCGCTAAATTTCAAATGTCGCTATTGAATATAACAAGCTTTCAGCCATAAACTCAACATAATCATCATGTATTATATATGAAAACATGCAGAATTAAATGGTGCACATAAAGAAACTCACTACGGCCGGGCCAAAACAGCGCCCTCTGCTGTGTCCGAGATCGCCGCGCGCTCTAAATTTCAAATGTCGCTATTGAATATAACAAGCTTTCAGCCATAAACTCAACATAATCATCATGTATTATATATGAAAACATGCAGAATTAAATGGTGCACATAAAGAAACTCACTACGGCCGGGCCAAAACAGCGCCCTGCGCCGTATCCGAGATCGCCACGCGCGCCAAATTTCAAATGTTGCTATTGAATATAACAAGCTTTCAGCCATAAACTCAGCATAATCATCATGTATTATATATGAAAACATGTTGAATTAAATGGTACACAAAGAAACTCACTACGGCCGGGCCAAAACAACACCCCGCACCGTATCCGAGATCGCCATTCGCGCTAAATTTCAAATGTCGCTATTGAATATAACAAGGTTTCAGCCATAAACTCAACATAATCATCATGTATTATATATGAAAACATGCAGAATTACATGGTGCACAAAGAAATTCACTACGGCCGGGCCAAAACAGTGCCCTGCGCCGTATCCGAGATCGCCACGCTCGCCAAATTTCAAATGTCGCTATTGAATATAACAAGCTTTCAGCCATAAACTCAGCATAATCATCATTTTTATATATGAAAACATGCAGAATTAAATGGTGCACATAAAGAAACTCACTACGGCCAGGCCAAAAGAACACCTCGCACCGTATCCGAGATCGCCTCGTGTGCCAAATTTCAAATGTCGCTATTGAATATAACAAGCTTTCAGCCATAAACTCAACATAATCATCATGTATTATATATGAAAACATGCAGAATTACATGGTGCACATAAAGAAACTCACTACGGCCGGGCCAAAACAGCGCCCTCTGCTGTGTCCGAGATCGCCGCGCTAAATTTCAAATGTCGCTATTGAATATAACAAGCTTTCAGCCATAAACTCAACATAATCATCATGTATTATATATGAAAACATGCAGAATTAAATGGTGCACATAAAGAAACTCACTCCGGCCGGGCCAAAACAGCGCCCTGCGCCGTATCCGAGATCGCCACGCGCGCCAAATTTCAAATGTCGCTATTGAATATAACAAGCTTTCAGCCATAAACTCAGCATAATCATCATGTATTATATATGAAAACATGCAGAATTAAATGGTACACATAAAGAAACTCACTGCGGCCGGGCCAAAACAACGCCCCGCACCGTATCCGAGATCGCCATTCGCGCTAAATTTCAAATGTCGCTATTGAATATAACAAGGTTTCAGCCATAAACTCAACATAATCATCATGTATTATATATGAAAACATGCAGAATTACATGGTGCACATAAAGTAATTCACTACGGCCGGGCCAAAACAGTGCCCTGCGCCGTATCCGAGATCGCCACGCTCGTCAAATTTCAAATGTCGCTATTGAATATAACAAGCTTTCAGCCATAAACTCAGCATAATTATCATTTTTATATATGAAAACATGCAGAATTAAATGGTGCACATAAAGAAACTCACTGCGGCCAGATCCGAGATCGCAAATTTCAAATGTCGCTATTGAATATAGTTTCAGCCATAAACTCAACATAATCATCATGTATTATATATGAAAACATGCAGAATTACATGGTGCACATAAAGAAACTCACTAGGCCAAAACAGCGCCTCTGCTGTGTCCGAGATCGCCGCGCGCTAAATTTCAAATGTCGCTATTGAATATAACAAGCTTTCAGCCATAAACTCAACATAATCATCATGTATTATATATGAAAACATGCAGAATTAAATGGTGCACATAAAGAAACTCACCCAAAACAGCGCCCTGCGCCGTATCCGAGATCGCCACGCGCGCCAAATTTCAAATGTCGCTATTGAATATAACAAGCTTTCAGCCATAAACTCAGCATAATCATCATGTATTATATATGAAAACATGCAGAATTAAATGGTACAAAAAAATGAAATAACTGCGGCCGGGCCAAAACAACACCCCGCACCGTATCCGAGATCGCCATTCGCGCTAAATTTCAAATGTCGCTATTGAATATAACAAGGTTTCAGCCATAAACTCAACATAATCATCATGTATTATATATGAAAACATGCAGAATTACATGGTGCACATAAAGTAATTCACTACGGCCGGGCCAAAACAGTGCCCTGCGCCGTATCCGAGATCGCCACGCTCGTCAAATTTCAAATGTCGCTATTGAATATAACAAGCTTTCAGCCATAAACTCAGCATAATTATCATTTTTATATATGAAAACATGCAGAATTAAATGGTGCACATAAAGAAACTCAATACGGCCAGGCCAAAACAACACCTCGCACCGTATCCGAGATCGCCGCGTGTGCCAAATTTCAAATGTCGCTATTGAATATAACAAGGTTTCAGCCATAAACTCAACATAATCATCATGTATTATATATGAAAACATGCAGAATTACATGGTGCACATAAAGAAACTCACTACGGCCGGGCCAAAACAGCGCCCTCTGCTGTGTCCGAGATCGCCGCGCGCGCTAAATTTCAAATGTCGCTATTGAATATAACAAGCTTTCAGCCATAAACTCAACATAATCATCATGTATTATATGAAAACATGCAGAATTAAATGGTGCACATAAAGAAACTCACTACGGCCGGGCCAAAACAGCGCCCTGCGCCGTATCCGAGATCGCCACGCGCGCAAAATTTCAAATGTTGCTATTGAATATAACAAGCTTTCAGCCATAAACTCAGCATAATCATCATGTATTATATATGAAAACATGCAGAATTAAATGGTACACAAAGAAACTCACTACGGCCCGCCCAACACAACACCCCGCACCGTATCCGAGATCGCCATTCGCGCTAAATTTCAAATGTCGCTATTGAATATAACAAGGTTTCAGCCATAAACTCAACATAATCATCATGTATTATATATGAAAACATGCAGAATTACATGGTGCACATAAAGAAATTCACTACGGCCGGGCCAAAACAGTGCCCTGCGCCGTATCCGAGATCGCCACGCTCGCCAAATTTCAAATGTCGCTATTGAATATAACAAGCTTTCAGCCATAAACTCAGCATAATCATCATTTTTATATATGAAAACATGCAGAATTAAATGGTGCACATAAAGAAACTCACTACGGCCAGGCCAAAACAACACCTCGCACCGTATCCGAGATCGCCGCGTGTGCCAAATTTCAAATGTCGCTATCGAATATAACAAGCTTTCAGCCATAAACTCAACATAATCATCATGTATTATATATGAAAACATGCAGAATTACATGGTGCACATAAAGAAACTCACTACGGCCGTGCCAAAACAGCGCCCTCTGCTGTGTCCGAGATTGCCGCGCGCGCTAAATTTCAAATGTCGCTATTGAATATAACAAGCTTCTAGCCATAAACTCAACATAATCATCATGTAAGTCTAGGTGAGTAGGGTAGTAGTAGCCTACTGTGCATTTCAAGCCCCGTGTAATACTGGTTTTTTGCAATAGCGTCTGAACCAGGTTACTGATTGACATGGGACTAAAGCACAATGTGTATTAGACACCGGCGTAATTAGGAAAAATATAACCAAGTGTGTACTCCGCTCCATTAGGGTAGTTGTCTTAGAGACATGCCATCAAAATCTTATCGAAGGTAGGGTCAGCAAAATAGCAAATGGCAACTGAAGCACTGAGGAGCGAGGCGAGGTGTGCAGGCCGTGACGTCAGGCCGTGACGTCAGGCCGTGACGTGTACTTGCCACCCCCCCCATTCACTGGCAAGAAAGATTTCCTTCAAAATAGTTGGAGTCGTGAGCGCCAGCGGCTACCTGCACTTGTTGTACTCCTGCTTACTCAACTGACACTGCCAAGTATGGTCAACATAATGCGCCACTGCCCAAGAGGATGTCTTCGTGCGTTTGCGTTGCGACTGTTCACCTTTTTCAAGAAGGAACAGGACAAAAATCATTTGACAATCGGGATCAATAGGTAGGTAATGTCGCAAACGATATAATTTCGTGGGAATGTACTTCAACGTGGTTAAGATATTGAAATAAAAAATACTTTCATTCTGAACATTGTGTGGGTGTCTGTGTGTGTATATATATATATATATATATATATATATATATATATATATATATATGTGTGTGTGTGTGTGTGTGTGTGTGTGTAATAATAATAATAATAATAATAATAATAATAATAATAATAACAATAATAAAACGGTTTATTATGAAAAATGGCAGCCCTAGAGCTGAAAATATACAAAGGCATGGGAAATAGGACGTAAGTGATTCTAGATTTAGATATAAAACATGGAAATATGATGACGATAATGATATCAGAAGCAGTAATGTTAATAATAATAATAATAATAATAATAATAATAATAATAATAATAATAATAATAATAATAATAATAATAGTAATAATAATGATAATTATAGCTACAATAGTATTAAATAAAATGAACTCCCTAAATGAGGCTATGTGGCATTGATGATGTTCACCATCGTAGGTACAGGACTGTTATTGTAACGGTTTTTCCTGGCGCGTATCGGAGTGTGTGTGTGTGTGTGTGTGTGTGTGTGTGTGTGTGTATAATACCTTCTTTTCACTTTCTGTGTCAGTATATTGTAAGCTTTAATACATGTTCTATGTTTTCTCCCACCTTGCCTCTTGGCTCAATAAAATTATTATTAATATTATTATTATTATTTTTATTATTATTATTATTATTATTATTATTATTATTTTACCTATGCAGACCCTACGACCGCGTTGCTGCTATACTGGACATGACACCAAACGCCGTTCGTGTGATCCTCCACCGCACAAGGACACAACCGCATGCAGGACATCCAACCCCTCCTCTATCACCAACACCACCACCTCCACCACCGTCACCATCACCACCACCGCCCTCGCCGACCCTGTCACCATCACCACCTCCACCCCTCTCCGACCCTGTCAAGAACACCACCTCCACCGCCCTCGCCGACCCTGTCACCATCACCACCTCCACCGCCCTCTCCGACCCTGTCAAGAACACCACCTCCACCGCCCTCGCCGATCCCGTCACCATCACCACCTCCACCGCCCTCTCCGACCCTGTCAAGAACACCACCTCCACCGCCCTCGCCGACCCCGTCACCATCACCACCTCCACCGCCCTCTCCGCCCCAGACAACAACACCACCTCCACCGCCATCGCCACCCCCGACACCATCACCACCTCCACCGCCTCTCCGACCCTGTCAAGAACACCACCTCCACCGCCCTCGCCGACCCCGTCACCATCACCACCTCCACCGCCCTCTCCGACCCTGTCAAGAACACCACCTCCACCGCCCTCGCCGACCCCGTCACCATCACCAACAATATCGCCGTCACCAGCCCCTCCATCATATCCTGTACAGACATGTACCACACAGCCACCAGAGACTGTGCCATCTATACAAAAAAACATAATTGATGACTTTACTGTCAGTGCTATTCGATGTCATATACACAGAAAGTTTGCATGCAGCAAAGAGAGTTTCACACTTGCTACTCTTGCCACAGACCTGAAGAAGGAAGGAATACTACCAGACGGAACATCGGAAACATCGTTATGGCGACTGCTTCACATGATGGGATTCCGCTATAAGACTGAAAAGCGCAAATTCTACGCAAGAAAGGAGTCAATGGACATCATCTGGAAGAGGATCCGTGCTCTCAGGTCTTTAAAACAGTTTCGCGAAGAGGGACGTCAGATAGTCTACGTTGACGAGACCTGGTTCACAACCAGAATGAACCACAGCAAGGAATGGGTGGACACCACTCAACCATCCACAAGTGTCACCTACAGCCGTCAAGTTCCGCCAGGAGAAGGTGAACGTTTCGTCGTGGTAGCAGCTGGTAGCAAGAACGGCTTCATAGAAGATTCATTCCTTTGCTACACTGCTAAGAACAGCACTGGGGACTACCACGGGGAAATGAATGCGGAACTCTTCCATCGATGGCTAACAACGAGATTGCTGCCCTCACTGAACGAACCATCAGTGCTCGTCATCGACAACGCTCCCTATCACAGCCGACTTACGGATGGGAGCCACTGTCCAAACACTGCAACAAGAAAAGATGACCTGAAAAGATGGTTGGAGCAGCACAACATGTCATATCCACCACAAGCCACGCGTCCGGAGCTCCTGCTAATATGCAAGGAAAACAGACCACCTCCACAATTTACAGTGGACAACACCATTCGTGAATGGGGTCATGAGGTAGTGCGGCTACCACCTGCACATCCTGAGCTCAACGCTATAGAGCAAGTATGGGGATGCATGAAGAGGTACGTTCGCTCCTCCTTACATCATTTTACTAGAAAAGACCTCATGGCACGACTGGAGGAAGCGAAGTTGTGTGTGACTCGGGAAGTGTGGGAAGGAGCAGTCCGGCGTTCTGAAAGTTTTGAAAAAGAATACTGGGCAACAGACAATATCCATGACAGTGTGGATCCTGTCATCATCAGCTTGGAAAGTGACGAGGAGGAGGAAGGCATCGAGGTTTAAAATATATGGAAGAAATGATGGCCTTGTTTTATTTTTTTTACCTGTGTATATATATATATATATATATATATATATATATATATATATATATAGATATATAGATATATATAGATATATATATATATAGATATATATATATAGATATAGATATATATGTATATATATATATATATATATATATATATATATATATATATATATATATATATATATATATATATATATATATATATATGTATATATTTATTTATTTATTTATTTATACACGTATATCATAAATATGTATTATAAAGTATTACTACGCTAAGCTTAAAAATAATAACTCACTATATCACGGTAACAGCCTTAACTAAAGTCTAATATTAGATTATGTATTCAGTACTACATAATCACTGTTCAATATATTAAACTCCACCCCCGAATAATTTATTTGTTTTACACCGTCAAGTAGCAAGTGAATGGGGGGCGTGGCAAGTACACGTCACGGCCTGACGTCACGGCCTGACGTCATGGCCTGCACACCTCGCCTCGCTCCTCAGTGCTTCAGTTGCCATTTGCTATTTTGCTGACCCTACCTTCGATAAGATTTTGATGGCATGTCTCTAAGACAACTACCCTAATGGAGCGGAGTACACACTTGGTTATATTTTTCCTAATTACGCCGGTGTCTAATACACATTGTGCTTTAGTCCCATGTCAATCAGTAACCTGGTTCAGACGCTATTGCAAAAAACCAGTATTACACGGGGCTTGAAATGCACAGTAGTATAGTAAAATCACTGAGAGCTGATATATATATAGATATATATATATATATATATATATATATATATATATATATATATATATATATATATATATATATATATATATTTATATATGTAGTGGGTATTGGGTATATCACACACACACACACACACACACACACACACGTCAATATGGTCACTGGGCACAGCATGGTGAGCTCTCTTCCTCTCCTTGCCAGCCTCACTGGTTATTTGTTTTCCTGAGACAGATTTATTTACGATAATGACCATTGTTTAGTAAGTATTAAACTGTTTGCATGGAGAAAATAAGGAGAAAGAAAAGGTGTGAAATATGCACTTTAAATTTGGTATTGGCCAGCAGCCTCATCAGTGGCTGTCAGCCAGTGAGGAACAGGGAAAACTGACACGCTCTCCCTGTGGAAGGTGCTTCTCCTCAGCCAATCCATTTTAGTAGGACTGGGAATGAGGAGGCGCAACAGAGGTGAGCGGGGGAGGACAGGTCGACTGGTGTTCAGTAAAATTGTAAGATACAAATACCCTACGACGTGACGTGTTATATTAAGTGTTCGCAGTACTACATTGTCAGCTGTAATTGCAGGAAGGTGGGTGGTGAGTTATGCACATAGCTGGGCGTTATCGCGATACTTTATCGCTGATAACAAAATCGGGTTGTCGGCCATCCGCTGCTTATTTAAATATATATCGGTATCTTCGTTATTTTTGTAACCAAACTAGTGATAATCGCTACTTTTTTTCCGCCTCAGAAAAAAAAACACGTTGTCTCCTCCCTACTCGCATGCGTGGCCCGGGTGCCCGGTATTTTATGAAAAAACTTGGGGGTATGAATTATCTTTGGCGAAGAGATTTCGTACTTAGATCATCAACATTAAAATACTAGGTTATTTTTTTGTTAGACTCAAAAATCAATATGTCAAAGAGAAAAATCATTTAACTTTGCCCCCAAAATGATTATTCACTGCCTCAAACTTGATATTCCATATTCGTTTGTGAGCATGCCATGATATTGAAGGCACCCGGTGTTGTGTTATTTGGTGTCCCATCGTCAAAAGCTGGCGCTTGTTAACAAACAACACTCTCTTGTGAACTGCGCATGTTCAGACCAGTAAGCATAGACCTGTACAGTATCACAAAGCTTTTTAACACATTAAGGGCAGTTGCTGGAAGGCTGAATCAGACATACAGTACAACCATCCTCGCTGTTTCTAGAACGACACTCTGTACATATAAATACAACTCGTACAGAGTGTCGATCTAGAAACATCGGGGATGGTGGTAGTGGTACTGTATGTCTGATTCAGCCTTCCAGCAACTCTAAATTACGGTTAAAAAGCTTTGTGAGACTGTTCAGGTCTACGCTTGCTGGTCTGAGCATGTGCATTGTGCAGTTCACGAGAGACCAGTGTTTGTCGGTGGGGACGCCAAATAACACAACACCGGTTCAGGCGTTTCTAGTATTACCGTCCATGTGTACGTGTCAACGTGTGGTTTTCAGATTTTGTAAGTTTTTAAAAATACAGATAATGAAAATATGAATTCATCTATGTTTTTTTTTTGAAATATCAATATAGTATCGTTTTCGCCTATCGGACTTATCGCTAGCTAGTATCGGAATTGTGGATTAATATCGGGTATCGGTTATCGCCTCTACTTGTGTTTCCAGTTAACGAATATCGGTTATCACCAATAAGGTTTTCCATTATCAGTTATCGGTTATCGGGAATAAGGTTTTCTGTTATCGTGCCCTGCTATGGTTATGCGAGCCAGGGTGGGCACCTGCTGGAGGCTAGGTGGGCGCGGGGTGGATAGGTTTAGTAGGGTTGAGTAAACGTGAGAATTACAATAACATTAATCCTCATGATTCCCTGGTAGCACGTATATAATTTGTTTAATATTATTAGGTAGTATTAATGGTTTATATGGATCATGTGTCCCTCGTTCAGTAAAAATAGTAGTAGTTGCTAATAGGCACACCTGACACAACCAAAATATGGGGTACACACTTGGCGCAGGGACTGTTTTGGGGTGTCATTGAAGGTAACGGGCTCAAGAGTGGCCTGTCCAGATATTTTGTTTTTTATTTATTGATGATGCACGAGACATCCTAGAGTTAAATCAAAGTATGTGGTTATCTTTGTATTCATTCCTACACACTCTGGTAATATCTCTGTGGGGTCTGATTCACTTATTAGAGTGAAATTCTATTGTGGAAAACAGCCACAAATTCGTGTCACTGGTGAAAATGAAACTGATAATTTAAATTTTGCCACCATGAAATATATACAAATAGATAAATATGAGTGACTTCACCTGCTTGATGTTTACACAGTTAATTGACACCAAACTTGATTTGCAGACACCACCAAACGAAGAAGAGGAGGAGGAGGAGGAGGAAGAAGACGAGGAACACAGGAGGAACCCATTGGTGAGTGTTAATTTGTTTTTTTCTAAAATGGTTAACAAGCAATCAAGGAATTTTTATAATAAGGAGGGAAAGTGTGATGTTTTTTTGTAGTTTTCTTAAGTTGTCGAGGGGGAGAAGGCCCCCATTAGATAGCTTACACTATAGCTGGTCTGTTTCATTAGGGGGGTCCATGGGCGCACAGCCCCCTATTAGGGGGTTGAATGGGCAAAGACCCCCATGAGATAGCTTACGGTATTGTTGGGCTGGTTTAGTTAGGGGGGTCCATGGCTGCAAAGGGGGGGGGGGGGTATATACATCCATTTAGACTTTGTGGATCATCTTTAGTGGAGGTAATTCTCTCTCTCTCTCTCTCTCTCTCTCTCTCTCTCTCTCTCTCTCTCTCTCCATTATCTATCTTGGCCGCTTCCATTAAAATCTTTCTTATATTTTCTCCCTCCCAGCAACAGCTTTCTCCCTCTCTGTTCCGTCCTTCTTGGCTCGGGGCCTCTTAAACAAGGCGTCACAGTGCAGGGCGGCGTTAACATGAGCCCAGTCAGAGTGGGATGGACGCAGGAGAGGTTTGAATTCAATCTGGGTTTTGATGACACAATATTAACTATATCTTCGGATTGGTATTATAAGACAGTTTTGCTTCTCACGTCAACTATGTTCTGTATTTCTGAAGGTCAAAGAGGGGGCAATCGGGTTCTAATGAGTGTTTCTTCATGTTTTGTATCAGTACATCCTTAATAACATGGACCATTCTCAGGCAGTTTAAATGCTGGGGCTGACCTCATCCTTATTTAATTGAGTCAATGATAACTCTAGGTGGTGGTATAGAAGCATAATTACCGGTAAAATTATACAGAATTATAATATCTGCCAAAATTAATACGTAAAGCACATACTGCACCATAGCTATACGATATATGAGGATGATAGGTATCTATTTAATAATGAGTCTATGCACCCCTGCTGTGATTACACTGTTAAAAATCTGCTGCAAGGCTTTGAGGCCTGTCACTAGTGGAGCCTGTGGCCATATGTCTGCAGACCCATTCATACGTTAGAGACAGACACACCAGTCGGCTGTGCTATTTGACGATGACTGAGGCCTTCACCGTCAAGGATAATGATGACTTTGTGGCGGTCTTGTGGGGTCTGCATTGCCACCAACTTGGGCATGTCTTTGGCCAGTATAGTAAGACAGTTTTGCTTCTTACATCAGCTATTTCTAAGGGCTAAAGAGGGGATCAATTGGGTTGCAATGAGTGTTTTTTGGGTTCATGCAACTGAAGAAGGGTTAGGCCAGCACCAGGGTTATAAAACTACCCCTGGAAATGCCCACAACTCCTTGGAACGCCCTGCCAGATGTGTTTCTCCTCCACTTCCCTTCCTTCCCATCCCTTTCCTTCCCTTCCCAAACCATCCCAACCCTTCCTCTCCCATCCCATCCTTTCCCATCCCATCCCTTCCCATCCCTTCCCTTCCAATCCTATCCCTTCCCTCTCAGGGAATTTTGATGCTTGTAAATCCAAACACTCGTACAACTTGTATAATGTAACCCTCGTAAGAAGATGGCTCCACTATAAACACTTGCCTGCGCCATGATGGGCTGGGGCCGAATACCATCCAGGCCCCTCAAGCAAGCCTACCGGCACAATAGGAGATGTAAAAAAAACAAAAAAAGCAGAGGTATCACTGTGCCGTCAATTATCCCGAGTTAAAAATTCCTTGTTCTGCCGCATACAACTGTTTCCTTAATATACAGCATGTTAATTTTCTTGGGGGGGGGACTTAGGGCCGCTTTCACAGTCGTTTTGTTTGTTTTGATCGCTACCAATGATCGCCGCCGTAGAATTTCTACTTAAAACTGTCCGATGGGGTGGTAGTGGGGTTAGCCTAGCCTTGCCACACACTCTCAACCCCTCTCGCTTCCTCTGCAGCCGCCACCACCCCATAGGCCAGTTTCACATGGAAAACTATAGCATCGATCGGCGCCATTGGTAACGATCAAAACAAAGCTTCCCTAAGTGCCGTAAGTCTGTGAAAAGCAGCCTGAATTTAATCTAATTCACCCTAAAGTAACCTTACTCTGTCTTGAATGACCCTAAACTAATGTAATTCACTCATATTACCTAAAACTACAGTTGAATTACCCTAAACTTGCCTTAAAATGATCCCCTTAACGTAATTCACTCCAAGGTAACCTGAATCTGACCTATCCTGACCTTACCTTAATATCCTAACCTTACCTTAACTTATCCTGACCTCACCCTTAAGTGAGGGTTTCAGGACGGTACAGAATTCTGCTAATATTTTCTGCACCTGTACATGTATGTTCATAAGCCCAGCATAATTTTTCATTAACACTTATTATTATTATTATTATTATTATTATTATTATTATTATTATTATTATTATTATTATTATTATTATTATTATTATTATTATTACTATTATTATTATTATTATTATTATGCACTATATTCAAAGGTTAGGTTATATATTATGCATTCAAAGATTGTTTTACTAAAGTTATGATTAAATTTTTTTATTATTGTAGGGCTATTGTATGTGAATTGTTTGATTCTCTCTCTCTCTCTCTCTCTCTCTCTCTCTCTCTCTCTCTCTCTCTCTCTCTCTCTCTCTCTCTCTCTCTCTCTCTCTCTCTCTCTCTCTCTCTCTCTCTCTCTCTCTCTCTCTCTCTCTCTCTCTCTCTCTCTCTCTCTCTCTCTCTCTCTCTCTCTCTCTCTCTCTCTCTCTCTCTCTCTCTCTCTCTCTCTCTCTCTCTCTCTCTCTCTCTCTCTCTCTCTCTCTCTCTCTCTCTCTCTCTCTCTCTCTCTCTCTCTCTCTCTCTCTCTCTCTCTCTCTCTCTCTCTCTCTCTCTCTCTCTCTCTCTCTCTCTCTCTCTCTCTCTCTCTCTCTCTCTCTCTCTCTCTCTCTCTCTCTCTCTCTCTCTCTCTCTCTCTCTCTCTCTCTCTCTCTAATTTTAGCCTGAAAAGAATTTATAATGACCTCAAAAAATGAATTATCAACTGTACTAATATCTTTACATATCTCTAGAGACAAGAAGAACAAGAAGAGTAATAATAGGAAGACTGACAGACAGACATTCCATTGGTGAGTGTTAAATAATTTTCCTTCCTTCCTTCCTTCCTTCCTTCCTGGCTCTTGGATAGGTTAGGTTAAAGGGGCTGATTATTAAACATTTCAACGTTGACTGTACCTCATATATCGCACTTGACTGGGGCCGCCAAACCCTTAGGAGAAGCTAAATTGCACTTGCCAAGCAGTAGAATCAATGGGGTTTACTCTAATGGGGTCCAGGCCTCCCAAGGTACATTCCTCCCCATTACACTCTCTCCTAGGCAATGGTGGGATACATACAGCGTGTTAGTTGAAGGGTTAACCCAGTGGTAGCAGCGGGGATCATGTTTCTTAATGGTCCCTATTCATTGCCAGTAAAAGTATACAGAATTATAATATCTGCCAAAATTAATACGTAAAGCACATACTGCACCATAGCTATACGATATAGGACGATGATAGGTATTTATTTAATAATGCACCCATGCTGTGATTACACTGTTAAAAATCTGCTGCAAGGCTTTGAGGCCTGTCACTAGTGGAGCCTGTGGCCACATGTCTGCAGACCCATTCATACGCTAGAGATGGACACACTAATCGGCTGTGCTATTTGACGATGACTGAGGCCTTCACTGTCAAGGATAATGATGACTTTGTGGCGGTCTTGTGGGGTCTGCATTGCCACCAACTTGAGCATGACTTTGGACAGTATAGTAAGACAGTTTTGCTTCTTACATCAGCTATTTCTAAGGGCCAAAGAGGGGATCAATTGGGTTGCAATGAGTGTTTTGTGGGGTTCATGCAACTGAAGAAGGGTTAGGCCAGCACCAGGGTTATAAAACTACCCCTGGAAATGCCCACAACTCCTTGGAAAGCCCTGCCAGATGTGTGTTTCTCCCACTTCCCTTCCCTTCCCATCCCTTTCCTTCCCTTCCCATCCCATCCCATCCCTTCCTCTCCCATCCCATCCTTTCCCATCCCATCCCTTCCCATCCCTTCCCTTCCAATCCTATCCCTTCCCTCTCAGGGAATTTTGATGCTTGTAAATCCAAACACTCGTACAACTTGTATAATGTAACCCTCGTAAGAAGATGGCTCCACTATAAACACTTGCCTGCGCCATGATGGGCTGGGGCCGAATACCATCCAGGCCCCTCAAGCAAGCCTACCGGCGCAATAGGAGGAGATGTAAAAAAAAAAAACAAAAAAAAAAAACAGAGGTATCACTGTGCCGTCAATTATCCCGAGTTAAAAATTCCTTGTTCTGCCGCATACAACTGTTTCCTTAATATACAGCATGTTAATTTTCTTGGGGGGGGGACTTAGGGCCGCTTTCACAGTCGTTATGTTTGTTTTGATCGCTACCAATGATCGCCGCTGTAGAATTTCCACTTAAAACTGTCCGATGGGGTGGTAGTGGGGTTAGCCTAGCCTTGCCACACACTCTCAACCCCTCTCGCTTCCTCTGCAGCCGCCACCACCCCATAGGCCAGTTTCACGTGGAAAACTATAGCATCGATCGGCGCCATTGGTAACGATCAAAACAAAGCTTCCCTAAGTGCCGAAAGTCTGTCATAAGCAGCGTGAACTTCATCTAATTCACCCCAAAGTAACCTTACTCTGTCTTGAATGACCCTAAACTAATGTAATTCACTCTCATCTTACCTAAAACTACAGTTGAATTACCCTAAACTTGCCTTAAAATATTCCCCTTAACGTAATTCACTCCAAGGTAACCTGAATCTGACCTATCCTGACCTTACCTTAATATCCTAACCTTACCTTAACTTATCCTGACCTTACCCTTAAGTGAGGGTTTCAGGACGGTACAGAATTCTGCTAATATTTTCTGCACCTGTACATGTATGTTCATAAGCCCAGCATAATTTTTCATTAACACTATTATTATTATTATTATTATTATTATTATTATTATTACTATTATTATTATTATTATTATGCACTATATTCAAAGGTTAGGTTATATATTATGCATTCAAAGATTGTTTTACTAAAGTTATGATTAAATTTTTTTATTATTGTAGGGCTATTGTATGTGTGAATTGTTTGGATTCTCTCTCTCTCTCTCTCTCTCTCTCTCTCTCTCTCTCTAATTTTAGCCTGAAAAGAATTTATAATGACCTCAAAAAATGAATTATCAACTGTACTAATATCTTTACTTATCTCTAGAGACAAGAA
Organism: Eriocheir sinensis; assembly: GCF_024679095.1. NCBI lineage: Eukaryota > Metazoa > Arthropoda > Malacostraca > Decapoda > Varunidae > Eriocheir > Eriocheir sinensis. The sequence goes on along the minus strand of NW_026111868.1, from coordinate 177,757 downwards.
GAAGAAGAAGAGGAAGAAGAGGAAGAGGAAGACTGACAGACAGACATTCCATTGGTGAGTGTTAAATAATTTTCCTTCCTTCCTTCCTTCCTTCCTTCCTGGCTCTTGGATAGGTTAGGTTAAAGGGGCTGATTATTAAACATTTCAACGTTGACTGTACCTCATATATCGCACTTGACTGGGGCCGCCAAACCCTTAGGAGAAGCTAAATTGCACTTGCCAAGCAGTAGAATCAATGGGGTTTACTCTAATGGGGTCCAGGCCCTCCCCAAGGTACCCATTCCTCCCCCATTACACTCACTCTCCTAGGCAATGGTGGGATACATACAGCGTGTTAGTTGAAGGGTTAACCCAGTGGTAGCAGCGGGGATCATGTTTCTTAATGGTCCCTATTCATTGCCAGTAAAAGTATACAGAATTATAATATCTGCCAAAATTAATACGTAAAGCACATACTGCACCATAGCTATACAATATAGGACGATGATAGGTATTTATTTAATAATGCACCCATGCTGTGATTACACTGTTAAAAATCTGCTGCAAGGCTTTGAGGCCTGTCACTAGTGGAGCCTGTGGCCACATGTCTGCAGACCCATTCATACGTTAGAGACAGACACACTAATCGGCTGTGCTATTTGACGATGACTGAGGCCTTCACCGTCAAGGATAATGATGACTTTGTGGCGGTCTTGTGGGGTCTGCATTGCCACCAACTTGAGCATGACTTTGGCCAGTATAGTAAGACAGTTTTGCTTCTTACATCAGCTATTTCTAAGGGCCAAAGAGGGGATCAGTTGGGTTGCAATGAGTGTTTGGGTTCATGCAACTGAAGAAGGATTAGGCCAGCACCAGGGTTATAAAACTACCCCTGGAAATGCCCACAACTCCTTGGAAAGCCCTGCCAGATGTGTGTTTCTCCCACTCCACTTCCCTTCCCTTCCCATCCCTTTCCTTCCCTTCCCATCCCATCCCATCCCTTCCTCTCCCATCCCATCCTTTCCCATCCCATCCCTTCCCATCCCTTCCCTTCCAATCCTATCCCTTCCCTCTCAGGGAATTTTGATGCTTGTAAATCCAAACACTCGTACAACTTGCATAATGTAACCCTCGTAAGAAGATGGCTCCACTATAAACACTTGCCTGCGCCATGATGGGCTGGGGCCGAATACCATCCAGGCCCCTCAAGCAAGCCTACCGGCGCAATAGGAGGAGATGTAAAAAAAAACAAAAAAAGCAGAGGTATCACTGTGCCGTCAATTATCCCGAGTTAAAAATTCCTTGTTCTGCCGCATACAACTGTTTCCTTAATATAAAGCATGTTAATTTTCTTGGGGGGGGGACTTAGGGCCGCTTTCACAGTCGTTATGTTTGTTTTGATCGCTACCAATGATCGCCGCTGTAGAATTTCCACTTAAAACTGTCCGATGGGGTGGTAGTGGGGTTAGCCTAGCCTTGCCACACACACAAAACCCCACTCGCTTCCTCTGCAGCCGCCACCCCATAGGCCAGTTTCACGTGGAAAACTATAGCATCGATCGGCGCCATTGGTAACGATCAAAACAAAGCTTCCCTAAGTGCCGAAAGTCTGTCATAAGCAGCGTGAACTTCATCTAATTCACCCCAAAGTAACCTTACTCTGTCTTGAATGACCCTAAACTAATGTAATTCACTCTCATCTTACCTAAAACTACAGTTGAATTACCCTAAACTTGCCTTAAAATATTCCCCTTAACGTAATTCACTCCAAGGTAACCTGAATCTGACCTATCCTGACCTTACCTTAATATCCTAACCTTACCTTAACTTATCCTGACCTTACCCTTAAGTGAGGGTTTCAGGACGGTACAGAATTCTGCTAATATTTTCTGCACCTGTACATGTATGTTCATAAGCCCAGCATAATTTTTCATTAACACTATTATTATTATTATTATTATTATTATTATTATTATTATTATTATTATTATTATGCACTATATTCAAAGGTTAGGTTATATATTATGCATTCAAAGATTGTTTTACTAAAGTTATGATTAAATTTTTTTATTATTGTAGGGCTATTGTATGTGTGAATTGTTTGGATTCTCTCTCTCTCTCTCTCTCTCTCTCTCTCTCTCTCTCTCTCTCTCTCTCTCTCTCTCTCTCTCTCTCTCTCTCTCTCCTCTCTCTCTCTCTCTCTCTCTCTCTCTCTCTCTCTCTCTCTCTCTCTCTCTCTCTCTCTCTCTCTCTCTCTCTCTCTCTCTCTCTCTCTCTCTCTCTCTCTCTCTCTCTCTCTCTCTCTCTCTCTCTCTCTCTCTCTCTCTCTCTCTCTCTATATATATATATATAATTTTAGCCTGAAAAGAATTTATAATGACCTCAAAAAATGAATTATCAACTGTACTAATATCTTTACTTATCTTTAGAGACAAGAAGAAGAAGAAGAGGAAGAAGAGGAAGAGGAAGACTGACAGACAGACATTCCATTGGTGAGTGTTAAATAATTTTCCTTCCTTTCTTCCTTCCTTCCTGGCTCTTGGATAGGTTAGGTTAAAGGGGCCGATTATTAAACATTTCAACGCCCAAACTCACTTCTGTAAGGCTTTCATAGTAGGGCTTTTTGGGCATGTCCTGGGGTAGTTTTATGACCCTTGAGGTAGTGTGACCCTTCCCCTGTACCGTGAACCTAAAGAAACACATTTGACGAGGCTTTGGGAGGAGTTTTTGGCATTCCCACGGATAGTTCTGGCACGTGAGGAAGGGCGTCAGATGGTACATGGCGGACACGTTCTTTTCCTGCACAGAAGGGCGCGCACACACACACACACAGAAAAAGGGCTTCAAAGTACGGCCTTTCTTTCCGTACTTTCTTGCGCAAAAAATACATGAGAGGTCGTTAAAAATAACAGAAAGTTATAGTGTGACAAGCTTTCGTAGGAGTTGTGAGCATTTCCAGGGGTAGTCTGATGACCCTGGTGGTAATTTTAACTTTCTCTTTACCATGAATCTTAAAAAAAGACACGTGAGAACTTGATTGATCTTATTGACCTTTGGAAGAGGCTGACGTTAGGGGCGGAAGGGTCTGCCTCATAGATCTCAGGAAGGAAAGTTTGGGACGTACCTTGAATCGGCTCCTTGACGACAGTAGACTCCATGGCTGGGGTTCCTTCCTCCTTCTCTTCCTCAAATTCCAGACTTTCCTCTCATATCTTAATTTTTCCTCCTCTGTGATGTGTGTTTTTCTCTCTCTCTCTCTCTCTCTCTCTCTCATTTCTAATCCTTCCTCCTTTATTTACTTCTCTTTTATTTATAATAATTATTATCCTCATCGTCTCCTCTGTTTTACTTACCTTAATCTCTCTCCTCCTCCTCCTCACTTCCCTCCTCTACGTATAGGTGTTGTTAGTACCTCAGTGTCTTTCTTAATAATTATTTCGTCTATATATCATTCCCTGTTATTTCCGTCATTCCTCAATAAATCATCTCTCTCTCTCTCTCTCTCTCTCTCTCTCCCACCCCCCCACCTGTGAATTCATCAGACTTGTCGTAAATTCTGGTTTACTTTTCATAAGATTAATAAAAATAATTCATGACTTTCCCCTTTATAATAGTGCCCCCCAGCCTCTATACATGGCTCCACATTCTACTTTCCAGTTGCTTTTTCTCAACCTCCTTGTATCCGCATCTTCCTATATTTCTCCATTCTCCTGCTGTTCCAGTTCTTGTACTTACTTTTGTCATTGGTTTTTTTGCTGGGGTTTCGTTCCTCTCGTCAAGGGTCCGTACGTTACCTGAGGTGTTGGCTGGCCTGTGGTGACTGCCTCTTCATCCTTCTTCCTCCCTTATAACTCCATCTCTGGACCTTTCTCTCCCTTCGTATATTTATTATTCTCATTTTATCTCCCTTCCATTGTGTATTTTCCTCCTCCCCACTTTCTCTCTCTCTCTACACATAATCAGTGCGTAATGTTTTATATACGAGGCGTCCTGCCGAGAGGGTTTAAGTGACCTGCTCTTCAGTAAATTATGGGTTCAGTTTCCCTCCCAGAACACATTTCAAGACTCCCGACCCTTGCTTATAACATATACAAGGTCCCACGTGCCCATCTCGGCTGGACGCCAGGCAGTTTTTGTAATGTTGGCTTCGGTTTCTCAGATTCTGACGTAATTTGTTAGATTTTTCCCTCGTTTTTATACGTATAGGTGTCGTACCTCAGTGTCTTTCTTAATGATTATTTTGTCTGTATGTTATTTCTGTCATTCTGTTCCTCCTCAGTGCGTAATATATGAGACGTCCAGCCAAGATCAGGTTTAAGTGACCTGTTCTCGAGTATATTAGGGTTGGATTCCTCCCCCCAGAACACTTATGAGACTCCCAACCCCTTGCCTTTACCATATACAAGGTCTCTTATGCCTATCTTAGCTGGACGTCTTGTAGTTTGTGTAAAATTTGCTTCGGCTGTCACAGATTTCACTGTTTCTCTTCTGTGTGTGGTTCAGGCTTCTCTTGCCGACATATTTGTTTAATTTCATTTCATTTGGCGTTTGTAATTGTTTATGTCTCTCCTCTCTCTGCTTACCAAGCTCCTTCTGCTCTTTTCCATTTTCATTCTCATTTCTCCTCATTTTGACTATATATATATATATATATATATATATATATATATATATATATATATATATATATATATATATATATATATATATATATATATATATATATATATATATATATATATATATATATATATATATATATATATATATATATATATATATATATATATATATATATATATATATATATATATATATATATATATATATATATATATATATATATATATATATATATATATATATATATATATATATATATATATATATATATATATATATATATATATATATATATATATATATATATATATATATATATATATATATATATATATATATATATATATATATATATATATATATATATATATATATATATATATATATATATATATATATATATATATATATATATATATATATATATATATATATATATATATATATATATATATATATATATATATATATATATATATATATATATATCCTGCCATAAGTGAGCAAAATATATATATATATATATATATATATATATATATATATATATATATATATATATGCAAAAAGTGAGCCATATAATTTTTCTAAAATAAATACAAAATTATTTTTTTGTCAATCATTTATTAAATAAATAGAGCACATTTCCTTCACTAAGAGGCTGATTCTGCAGGAACTTGACTGACATCTTGGTGTTCTTTCTTCTTCCAGAGTGTGCGGTGTCCCGCAGGCAGACCGAGATGTCCGTTCAATTCTGCCGAAGGAAAGAAGTCGTGTTAGTCAACTCTGATGACTTGTACTTTTCTCTGCAAGGGACTGTTCTGTAAGCCAGTCACAGAAGATGTGAACTGTATCTGTACTATGAAGTCTTATAAAGTTAAGGACCACACCTATGACTTTATCTTGCCCCAAACCCATTTAGCTAATATCCCTGGACACTTTTTTAGGTATAATTGACTTAAGCTAATTCTATATATATTAAAGGGAGGAACCAATTTTCATAGAGAAAAAAAAACTTATAATATAAAAAGAATTATATATGAATTGGAAACAAGATACGAGATATAAGAGAAGACAATGAAGGGAACTAACAAGAGGAGAGATTGTATACATAAAGAGCTCAAAAGTCATTGAAAAAGCAATGGAAATTAAGAGACAATAAGAACATATGGAATAAAAGACGTGGAAACAAGAAGAAAATAAGAGACATGAGATTATTACTATGACATAAATACCTTAGACAAAGAGAAAGCAGATAACATATCACAGACTAAAATATTTGAGGTGTACGGCAGAGAAGTGAGGTGACATTAGGAATGGCGACCCTTGTGTAAATTGTACGAAGGGTCTCTTTCGCCTTGCAATTAGTATCATAACATAGCAATTTAACTCTAATTTGCACTGGGAAAGACAGACTCTACCCCTCCAAGGATGAACGAGGGACGAATCAAAATGGAAGCTCAACTTTTATGGGGCAGACGGAGGGTCACTTTCCCTTGTAACGTACATCATGACGAGCAATATGGCAATAATTATGTTCTAGTTAGCAAGGGGGGAAAGGAAGAACAAGATATAGTTACTTGCAAGGGAAAATAAACCTTGCATAGGATGAGCGGAGGGCTGGAAGTCTCGTAATCTGTTCTCAGTGTGTTACCGTACTCTAATATACGTAACAATATGTCATCGTGCCTTAGGATTTCTCTGCCGGAAGCCTCGTTTATACGTTAAGAGATGAGGAGGAAGGGAAACAAGCAAATAATGGAACTATATATACGATACAGTGAAAAGGATTTACCGAGAAGGATGTACGTATGAGAGGAGGAGGAGGCGGAGAAGAGAGAGATTAAGGTATATATATATATAAATAAAACTAAATAAAGAAGGAATGATTAGAACTGAGAGAGAGAGAGAGAAAGGTACATCACAGACGAGGAAAGTCTGGAATTTGAGGAAGACAAGGAGGAAGGAACGCCAGCCGTGGAGTCTACTGTCATTAAGGAGCTGATTCAAGGTACGTCTCAAACTTTCCTTCCTAAGATCTATGAGGCAGACCCTTCCGCCCCTCACGTCAGCTACTTGCAAAGGTCAATAAGGAGATCAATCAAGTTCTCACGAGTCTTGTTTTAAGATTCATGGTAAGGAGAAAGTTAAAACTACCACCTGGGTCATCAAACTGCCCCTGGAAATTCTCACAACTCCTACAAAAGCCTGTCAAATGTGTGCGCTTGGAACGATATTTTTTAAGAATGTGACTGTCAGATGCCAAAAAGGAGATCAATCGGGTTCTAATTGAGTGGTTTTGAAGGTTCATGGTACATAGGAAGGGTTAATCTATCACCAGGGTCATAAAACTACCCCTGGAAATGCCCAAACCTCCTACGGAAGCCTTAAATACAAGTCTCTCGGGATGGCTTTTTCAAGAATGTGAGCCTCGGACATTTCCGCTCCTCACATCAGCTACTTCCAAAGGCCGTAAAGGAGATTAATTGGGTTCTTTTGACTTGGTTTATAGGTTCATGGTAAAGAGGAAAGGTCTTGCTACAACTAGGGTCATAAAACTACCCCTGGAAATGCCCAAAACTCCTATGAAAGCCCTGTCAGTTGACCTCACTCAGGGGACAAAATGTTTTTGAATACGACACTATTACAACCAATACAATGTTTGAGGTTCTTGGTACAGTAGAAGGGTTACACTCCCTCTGCACCATGAACGGTTAAACCACCCATGAAAACCCGGTTAGCCTTCTCTGTGGCTTTGGGAAACAGTCATAACAGCTTTTCAAACAAGCAAACTGCGGTGTCATGAAGTTCAAGAATACAGGCTTTATTCAGAAGGTCATTCCTGGTACAGTAAGCAGTATAATCTGACTTACAGTGGACTACACAGACTCTGGAGATAGAGCAAAGATCCGCACTCGTAGCTCACCCAAACAGGTCCCAATGTTAGGTACCACATACCTGTAACCGCATATACGTAACAGCACACTTCCCTTCAGTACCAGGAGGCTGGGTCCCACACGGTACAATAATATCATGTTTAAGGAGAATGAAAGATGCTTGGCGTGAGAACAGGCTAACTTTTGATAAGAATTATAGAGTGCTGGACATCAGGAAGTGAATCAAGGTACTTTGGACTCATGAAAGTACCCTCTTGGTGAGTGAATGGAGTGGCGAGTGTTTGTAGGATATGTCCAGGGGTAGTTATAAGACACTGGTGGTAGTTTGACCCTTCCTCTGTACCATGAACATAAAGACACACACATTTGGCAAAGCTTTCGTAGGAGTTTTGGTCATCTCCAGGGGTAGTTTTATGGCCCTAGTGGTAGTGTGACCATTCTTCTGTACCTTGAACCTAGAGAAACACACATTTGACAAGGCTTTCAAGGGAGTTTAGGGCATTTCCAGGGGGTAGTTTTATGACCCTGGTGGTAGTGTGACCCTTCCTCTGTACCATGAACCTAAAGAAACATATTTGGCAAGGCTTTCGTAGGAGTTTTGGGTATTTCCAGGGGTAGTTTTATGCATGGTGGTAGTGTGACCCTTCCTCTGTACCATGAACCTAAAGAAACATATTTGGCAAGGCTTTCGTAGGAGTTTGGGGCATTTCCAGGGGTAGTTTTAGGACACAGGTGGTAGTGTGACCCTTCCTCTGTACCATGAACCTAAAAAAACATATTTGGCAAGGCTTTCGTAGGAGTTTGGGGCATTTCCAGGGGTAGTTTTAGGACACTTGTGGTAGTTTGACCCTTCCTCTGTACCATGAACCTAAAGAAACACACATTTGGCAAAGCTTTCGTAGGAGTTTTGGTCATCTCCAGGGGTAGTTTTATGGCCCTGGTGGTAGTGTGACCCTTCTTCTGTACCGTGAACCTAGAGAAACACACATTTGACAAGGCTTTCAAGGGAGTTTAGGGCATTTCCAGGGGGTAGTTTTATGACCCTAGTGGTAATGTGACCCTTCCTCTGTACCATGAACCTAAAGAAACACACATTTGACAAGGCTTTCAAGGGAGTTTAGGGCATTTCCAGGGGGTAGTTTTATGACCCTGGTGGTAGTGTGACCCTTCCTCTGTACCATGAACCTAAAAAACATATTTGGCAAGGCTTTCGTAGGAGTTTGGGGCATTTCCAGGGGTAGTTTTAGGACACTTGTGGTAGTTTGATCATTCTTCTGTACCATGAACTTTAAGAAACACACATTTGACAAGGCTTTCGAGGGAGTTTTGGGTATTTCCAGGGGTAGTTTTACGATCCTGGTGGTAGTGTGACCCTTCCTCTGTACCGCGAACCTAAAGAAACACACATTTGACAAGGCTTTCAAGGGAGTTTTGAGTATTTCCAGTAGAAGTTTTATGACCCTGGTGGTAGTTTGACCCTTCCTCTGTACCATGAACCTAAAAAAACATATTTGGCAAGGCTTTCATAGGAGTTTGGGTATTTCCAGGGGTAGTTTTATGACCCTGGTGGTAGTTTGACCCTTCCTCTGTACCATGAACTAAAGAAACACATATTTGGCAAGGCTTTCCTAGGAGTCTTTGACATTTCCAGGAGTATAGTTTTATGACCTGGTGGTAGTTTGACCCTTCCTCTGTACCCTGAACATGAAGTAACACTCATTAGAACCCGATTGCCCCCTCTTTGACCTTCAGAAATACAGTACATAGTTGACATGAGAAGCAAAAGTGTCTCATAAAACCAATCCGAGGATATAGTTAATATTGTGTCATCAAAACCCAGATTAAATTCAATCCTCTCCTGCGTCCATCCCACTCTGATTGGGCTCATGTTAACGCCTCCCTGCACTGTGACGCCTTGTTTAAGAGGCAAGAAGGATGGAACGGAGAGGGAGAAAGCTGTTGCTGAGAGGGAGAAAATATAAGAAAGATTTTAATGGAAGCGACCAAGATAGATAATGGAGAGAGAGAGAGAGAGAGAGAGAGAGAGAGAGAGAGAGAGAGAGAGAGAATTACCTCCACTAAAATGATCCACAAAGTCAAAATGGATGTATATAACCCCCCCCCCCCCTTTTGCAGCCATGGACCCCCCTAACTAAACCAGCCCAACAATACCGTAAGCTACCTCATGGGGGTCTTTGCCCATTCAACCCCCTAATAGGGGGCTGTGCGCCCATGGACCCCCCTAATGAAACAGACCAGCTATAGTGTAAGCTATCTAATGGGGGCCTTCTCCCCCTCAACAACTTAACAAAACTACAAAAAAACATCACACTTTCCCTCCTTATTATAAAAATTCCTTGATTGCTCGTTAACCATTTTAGAAAAAAATAAATTAACACTCACCAATGGGTTCCTCCTGTGTTCCTCGTCTTCTTCCCAGTCCTCCTCCTCCTCCTCTTCTTCGTTTGGTAGTGTCTGCAAATCAAGTTTGGTGTCAATTAACTGTGTAAACATCAAGCAGGTGAAGTCACTCAAATTTATCTATTTGTATATATTTCATGGTGGCAAAATTTAAATTATCAGTTTCATTTTCACCAGTGACACGAATTTGTGGCTGTTTTCCACAATAGAATTTCACTCTAATAAGTGAATCAGACCCCACAGAGATATTACCAGAGTGTGTAGGAATGAATACAAAGATAACCACATACTTTGATTTAACTCTAGGATGTCTCGTGGATCATCAATAAATAAAAAACAAAATATCTGGACAGGCCACTCTTGAGCCCGTTACCTTCAATGACACCCCAAAACAGTCCCTGCGCCAAGTGTGTAGCCCATATTTTGGTTGTGTTAGGTGTGCCTATTAGCAACTACTACTATTTTTACTGAACGAGGGACACATGATCCATATAAACCATTAATACTACCTAATAATATTAAACAAATTATATACGTGCTACCAGGGAATCATGAGGATTAATGTTATTGTAATTCTCACGTTTACTCAACCCTACTAAACCTATCCACCCCGCGCCCACCTAGCCTCCAGCAGGTGCCCACCCTGGCTCGCATAACCTTAGCAGGGCACGATAACAGAAAACCTTATTCCCGATAACCGATAACCGATAATGGAAAACCTTATCGGTGATAACCGATATTCGTTAACTGGAAACACGAATATAGGCAATAACCGATACCTGATATTAATCCACAACTCCGATACTAGCTAGCGACAAGTCCGATAGGCGAAAACGATACTATATTAATATTTCAAATAAAAAACATTGATGCATTCATATTTTCATTATCTGTATTTTTAAAAACTTACAAAATCTGAAAACCACACGTTGACACGTACACATGGACGGTAATACTAGAAACGCCTGAACCGGTGTTGTGTTATTTGGCGTCCCCACCGACAAACACTGGTCTCTCGTGAACTGCCCATGCTCAGACCACCAAGCGTAGACCTGAACAGTCTCACAAAGCTTTTTAACCGTAATTTAGAGTTGCTGGAAGGCTGAATCAGACATACAGTACCACTACCACCATCCCCGATGTTTCTAGATCGACACTCTGTACGAGTTGTATTTATATGTACAGAGTGTCGTTCTAGAAACAGCGAGGATGGTTGTACTGTATGTCTGATTCAGCCTTCCAGCAACTGCCCTTAATGTGTTAAAAAGCTTTGTGATGCTGTACAGGTCTATGCTTACTGGTCTGAACATGCGCAGTTCACGAGAGACCAGTGTTTGTTAACACAAGCGCCAGCTTTTGACGATGGGACACCAAATAACACAACACCGGGTGCCTTCAATATCATGGCATGCTCACAAACGAATATGGAATATCAAATTTGAGGCAGTGAATAATCATTTTGGGGGCAAAGTTAAATGATTTTTCTCTTTGACATATTGATTTTTGAGTCTAACATAAAAAAATAACCTAGTATTTTAATGTTGATGATCTAAGTACGAAATCTCTTCGCCAAAGATAATTCATACCCCCAAGTTTTTTCATAAAATACCGGGCACCCGGGCCACGCATGCGAGTAGGGAGGAGACAACGTTTGTTTTTTTTATCTGAGGCAGAAAAAAAGTAGCGATTATCACTAGTTTGGTTACAAAAATAACGAAGATACCGATATATATTTAAATAAGCAGCGGATGGCCGACAACCCGATTTTGTTATCAGCGATAAAGTATCGCGATAACGCCCAGCTATGCGCATAACTCACCACCCACCTTCCTGCAATTACAATGTAGTACTGCTAACACTTAATATAACACGTCACGTCGTAGGGTATTCGTATCTTACAATTTTACTGAACACCAGTCGACCTGTCCTCCCCCGCTCACCTCTGTTGCGCCTCCTCATTCCCAGTACTACTAAAATGGATTGGCTGAGGAGAAGCACCTTCCACAGGGAGAGTGTGTCAGTTTTCCCTGTTCCTCACTGGCTGACAGCCACTGATGAGGCTGCTGGCCAATACCAAATTTAAAGTGCATATTTCACACCTTTTCTTTCTCCTTATTTTCTCCATGCAAACAGTTTAATACTTACTAAAAAATGGTCATTATCGTAAGGAAATCTGTCTCAGGAAAACAAATAACCAGTGAGGCTGGCAAGGAGAGGAAGAGAGCTCACCATGCTGTGCCCAGTGACCATATTGACGTGTGTGTGTGTGTGTGTGTGTGTGTGTGTGATATACCCAATACCCACTACATATATAAATATATATATATATATATATATATATATATATATATATATATATATATATATATATATATATATATATATATGTAGGTACTCTCAGTGATTTTACTATACTAGGCTACTACTACTACTCACCTAGACTTACATGATGATTATGTTGAGTTTATGGCTGAAAGCTTGTTATATTCAATAGCGACATTTGAAATTTAGCGGCAATCTCGGACACAGAGGGCGCTGTTTTGGCCCGGCCGTAGTGAGTTTCTTTATGTGCACCATGTAATTCTGCATGTTTTCATATATAATACATGATGATTATGTTGAGTTTATGGCTGAAAGCTTGTTATATTCAATAGCGACATTTGAAATTTGGCGCCATGATCTCGGATACGGTGAGGTGTTGTTTTGGCCGTAGTGAGTTTCTTTATGTGCACCATTTAATTCTGCATGTTTTCATATATAAAATGATGATTATGCTGAGTTTATATCTGAAAGCTTGTTATATTCAATAGCGACATTTGAAATTTAGCGCTGCTGTGAGATCTCGGACAATGCAGGGCGCTGTTTTGGCCCGGCCGTAGTGAGTTTCTTTATGTGCACCATGTAATTCTGCATGTTTTCATATATAATACATGATGATTATGTTGAGTTTATGGCTGAAAGCTTGTTATATTCAATAGCGACATTTGAAATTTAGCAATGGCGATCTCGGACACAGCAGAGGGCGCTGTTTTGGCCTGGCCGTAGTGAGTTTCTTTATGTGCACCATGTAATTCTGCATGTTTTCATATATAATACATGATGATTATGTTGAGTTTATGGCTGAAAGCTTGTTATATTCAATAGCGACATTTGAAATTTAGCGCGCGTGGCGATCTCGGATACGGTGCCGGGTGTTGTTTTGGCCTGGCCGTAGTGAGTTTCTTTATGTGCACCATGTAATTCTGCATGTTTTCATATATAATACATGATGATTATGCTGAGTTTATGGCTGAAAGCTTGTTATATTCAATAGCGACATTTGAAATTTGGCGAGCGTGGCGATCTCGGATACGGCGCAGGGCACTGTTTTGGCCCGGCCGTAGTGAATTTCTTTATGTGCACCATGTAATTCTGCATGTTTTCATATATAATACATGATGATTATGTTGAGTTTATGGCTGAAACCTTGTTATATTCAATAGCGACATTTGAAATTTAGCGCTAATGTCGATCTCGGATACGGTGCGGGGTGTTGTTTTGGCCCGGCCGTAGTGAGTTTCTTTATGTGTACCATTTAATTCTGCATGTTTTCATATATAATACATGATGATTATGCTGAGTTTATGGCTGAAAGCTTGTTATATTCAATAGCAACATTTGAAATTTGGCGCATGGCGATCTCGGATACGGCGCAGGGCGCTGTTTTGGCCCGGCCGTAGTGAGTTTCTTTATGTGCACCATTTAATTCTGCATGTTTTCATATATAATACATGATGATTATGTTGAGTTTATGGCTGAAAGCTTGTTATATTCAATAGCGACATTTGAAATTTATGCCAGCGATCTCGGACACAGCAGAGGGCGCTGTTTTGGCCCGGCCGTAGTGAGTTTCTTTATGTGCACCATGTAATTCTGCATGTTTTCATATATAATACATGATGATTATGTTGAGTTTATGGCTGAAACCTTGTTATATTCAATAGCGACATTTGAAATTTTGCACTACAGGCGATCTCGGATACGGTGCAGGTGTTGTTTTGGCCTGGCCGTAGTGAGTTTCTTTATGTGCACCATTTAATTCTGCATGTTTTCATATATAAAATGATAATTATGCTGAGTTTATGGCTGAAAGCTTGCTATATTCAATAGCGACATTTGAAATTTGGCGGCGTGATCTCGGACACCGCTGAGGGCTCTGTTTTGGCCCGGCCGTAGTGAATTTCTTTGTGCACCATGTAATTCTGCATGTTTTCATATATAATACATGATGATTATGTTGAGTTTATGGCTGAAACCTTGTTATATTCAATAGCGACATTTGAAATTTAGCGCGAATGGCGATCTCGGATACGGTGCGGGGTGTTGTTTTGGCCCGGCCGTAGTGAGTTTCTTTATGTGTACCATTTAATTCTGCATGTTTTCATATATAATACATGATGATTATGCTGAGTTTATGGCTGAAAGCTTGTTATATTCAATAGCAACATTTGAAATTTGGCGCGAGTGGCGATCTCGGATACGGCGCTGGGCGCTGTTTTGGCCCGGCCGTAGTGAGTTTCTTTATGTGCACCATTTAATTCTGCATGTTTTCATATATAATACATGATGATTATGTTGAGTTTATGGCTGAAAGCTTGTTATATTCAATAGCGACATTTGAAATTTAGCGCGATTGGCGATCTCGGATACTGCTGTGGGAGCTGTTTTGGCCCGGCCGTAGTGAGTTTCTTTATGTGCACCATTTAATTCTGCATGTTTTCATATATAATACATGATGATTATGTTGAGTTTATGGCTGAAAGCTTGTTATATTCAATAGCGACATTTGAAATTTAAGCTGGCGATCTCGGACACAGCAGAGGGCGCTGGTTTGGCCCGGCCGTAGTGAGTTTCTTTATGTGCACCATGTAATTCTGCATGTTTTCATATATAATACATGATGATTATGTTGAGTTTATGGCTGAAAGCTTGTTATATTCGATAGCGACATTTGAAATTTGGCGCGGCGATCTCGGATACGTAACGAGGTGTTGTTTTGGCCTGGCCGTAGTGAGTTTCTTTATGTGCACCATTTAATTCTGCATGTTTTCATATATAAAAATGATGATTATGCTGAGTTTATGGCTGAAAGCTTGTTATATTCAATAGCGACATTTGAAATTTATGCAAGGCGATCTCGGACACAGCAGAGGGCGCTGTTTTGGCCTGCCGTAGTGAGTTTCTTTATGTGCACCATGTAATTCTGCATGTTTTCATATATAATACATGATGATTATGTTGAGTTTATGGCTGAAAGCTTGTTATATTCGATAGCGACATTTGAAATTTGGCACACGCGGCGATCTCGGATACGGTGCGAGGTGTTGTTTTGGCCTGGCCGTAGTGAGTTTCTTTATGTGCACCATTTAATTCTGCATGTTTTCATATATAAAAATAATGATTATGCTGAGTTTATGGCTGAAAGCTTGTTATATTCAATAGCGACATTTGAAATTTGGCGAGCGTGGCGATCTCGGATACGGCGCAGGGCACTGTTTTGGCCCGGCCGTAGTGAATTTCTTTATGTGCACCATGTAATTCTGCATGTTTTCATATATAATACATGATGATTATGTTGAGTTTATGGTTGAAACCTTGTTATATTCAATAGCGACATTTGAAATTTAGCGCGAATGGCGATCTCGGATACGGTCGGTGTTGTTTTGGCCCGGCCGTAGTGAGTTTCTTTGTACCATTTAATTCAACATGTTTTCATATATAATACATGATGATTATGCTGAGTTTATGGCTGAAAGCTTGTTATATTCAATAGCAACATTTGAAATTTGGCGTGGCGATCTCGGATACGGCGCAGGGCGCTGTTTTGCCCGGCCGTAGTGAGTTTCTTTATGTGCACCATTTAATTCTGCATGTTTTCATATAATACATGATGATTATGTTGAGTTTATGGCTGAAAGCTTGTTATATTCAATAACGACATTTGAAATTTAGCTGCTGGCGATCTCGGACACAGCAGAGGGCGCTGTTTTGGCCCGTAGTGAGTTTCTTTATGTGCACCATGTAATTCTGCATGTTTTCATATATAATACATGATGATTATGTTGAGTTTATGGCTGAAACCTTGTTATATTCAATAGCGACATTTGAAATTTGGCACACGGCGATCTCGGATAATGCGAGGTGTTGTTTTGGCCTGGCCGTAGTGAGTTTCTTTATGTGCACCATTTAATTCTGCATGTTTTCATATATAAAATGATAATTATGCTGAGTTTATGGCTGAAAGCTTGTTATATTCAATAGCGACATTTGAAATTTGGCGGCGTGATCTCGGATACGGCGAGGGCACTGTTTTGGCCCGGCCGTAGTGAATTTTTATGTGCACCATGTAATTCTGCATGTTTTCATATATAATACATGATGATTATGTTGAGTTTATGGCTGAAACCTTGTTATATTCAATAGCGACATTTGAAATTTAGCGCGAATGGCGATCTCGGATACGGTAAGAGGCGTTGTTTTGGCCCGGCCGCAGTGAGTTTCTTTATGTGTACCATTTAATTCTGCATGTTTTCATATATAATACATGATGATTATGCTGAGTTTATGGCTGAAAGCTTGTTATATTCAATAGCGACATTTGAAATTTTGCGCGTGGCGATCTCGGATACGGCAGGGCGCTGTTTTGGCCCGCCGAGTGAGTTTCTTTATGTGCACCATTTAATTCTGCATGTTTTCATATATAATACATGATGATTATGTTGAGTTTATGGCTGAAAGCTTGTTATATTCAATAGCGACATTTGAAATTTAAGGGCGATCTCGGACACAGCAGAGGGCGCTGTTTTGGCCCGGCCGTAGTGAGTTTCTTTATGTGCACCATGTAATTCTGCATGTTTTCATATATAATACATGATGATTATGTTGAGTTTATGGCTGAAAGCTTGTTATATTCAATAGCGACATTTGAAATTTGGCACTCGTGGCGATCTCGGATACGGTGCGAGGTGTTCTTTGGCCTGGCCGTAGTGAGTTTCTTTATGTGCACCATTTAATTCTGCATGTTTTCATATATAAAATGATGATTATGCTGAGTTTATGGCTGAAAGCTTGTTATATTCAATAGCGACATTTGAAATTTGGCGGCGTGGCGATCTCGGATACGGCAGGGCCCTGTTTTGGCCCGGCCGTAGTGAATTTCTTTATGTGCACCATGTAATTCTGCATGTTTTCATATATAATACATGATGATTATGTTGAGTTTATGGCTGAAACCTTGTTATATTCAATAGCGACATTTGAAATTTAGCGAATGGCGATCTCGGATACGGTAAAGGGTGTTGTTTTGGCTCGGCCATAGTGAGTTTCTTTATGTGTACCATTTAATTCTGCATGTTTTCATATAAAATACATGATGATTATGCTGAGTTTATGGCTGAAAGCTTGTTATATTCAATAGCGACATTTGAAATTTGGCGCGTGGCGATCTCGGATACGGCGCAGGGCGCTGTTTTGGCCCGGCCGTAATGAGTTTCTTTATGTGCACCATTTAATTCTGCATGTTTTCATATATAATACATGATGATTATGTTGAGTTTATGGCTGAAAGCTTGTTATATTCAATAGCGACATTTGAAATTTAGTGCTGGCGATCTCAGACACAGCAGAGGGCGCTGTTTTGGCCCGGCCGTAGTGAGTTTCTTTATGTGCACCATGTAATTCTGCATGTTTTCATATATAATACATGATGATTATGTTGAGTTTATGGCTGAAAGCTTGTCATATTCAATAGCGACATTTGAAATTTAGCGCGCGTGGCGATCTCGGATACAGTGCGGGGTGTTGTTTTGGCCTGGCCGTAGTGAGTTTCTTTATGTGTACCATTTAATTCTGCATGTTTTCATATATAATACATGATGATTATGTTGAGTTTATGGCTGAAAGCTTGTCATATTCAATAGCGACATTTGAAATTTAGCGCGCGTGGCGATCTCGGATACGGCGCAGGGTGTTGTTAAGGTTTTTCATTATCAGTTATCGGTTATCGGGAATAAGGTTTTCTGTTATCGTGCCCTGCTATGGCGGAGACGCTGTCTTTCTCCTCAGTCTGAAGCTAGCCAGCACTGTGAGTGGAACGTTTCTCTGGAATACACACACTGCATTTTGACCCCTACTATGGCACCCAAGCATCCTTCCACCTCGTCCAGTGACATAAGAACATAGGAGTCTGCAAGAGGCCGGTAGACCTGCACGAGGCAGCTCCTCTGAACCTTGGCTCCCGTGTATCTAACCCTACCTAATATCGCTGTCCATGACGCATCAACAAAGTGATGGTGGTGAGTGTTTTTGTTGTGTCAGTGACTTACAAATGTAATGTAGCAATTCTTTCTTTAGAAAACTTTAACTTAACCCGGTGGTGGCAGGGATCATGTTTCTTAATGGTCCCTCCAAGCAAGAAAAATGAGAAAAAATCACCCCTCACACAAACCATTTCATATTATATATCAAAGCATTTGTGATCAGTTTGTGTGTTACTTTCCTCTCTGTCAAAGGCTGTAAAATAAGGCAAAAAGTAAGCAGAAAAATATATATCTACCCTTGCAGGTGAAAATATAGCCTGTTAGCTTTTGAGACCAAACCATGTAGTGAGCCTCCTCCTCCCTCCCTGCTGGCTAGGCTTCCTTTTAATATGTATTTCCACACATGATGTGGCCAATATTAGGAGTCTTTTTCACACCAATATTTACTGTATAATGATGACTTGACTCCTGCATTAGCACCGGTGAGTGAGTTAGGGGCTTAAGGAACTTTGATGCCAGGATTGGAGGTGACTTATTCCTGGGTTTAAACTTATACAAAATCAGGTTGGCGACATGTCTGTGGTAAGTCCCTTGTACAATAAGAAATATTACTTTCCTCTCTGTCAAGGGCTGAATAAATAAATCAAATTAATCTAACTATATTATAAAGCAAAACCAATCTTGCATGCATAATATGTATCCAGTGCATAGTAAGCACTTTGGCAAACATAATCATGCACCCTATGCTTAACACGGTAGCTGCGGGGATCATGTTTCTTACCCGGTAGCAGAGACGGGCCAAATTTGTGGCTTTACCGTGTAGCAGCAACGGGCCAAATTTGTGGCTTTACCGTGTAGCAGCAACGGGCCAAATTTGTGGCTTTACCGTGTAGCAGCAACGGGCCAAATTTGTGGCTTTACCGTGTAGCAGCAACGGGCCAAATTTGTGGCTTTACCGTGTAGCAGCAACGGGACAAATTTGTGGCTTTACCGTGTAGCAGCAACGGGCCAAATTTTTGGCTTTACCGTGTAGCAGCAATGGGCCAAATTTGTGGCTTTACCGTGTAGCAGCAACGGGACAAATTTGTGCCATGATTTAAACCCCCCAAAATAGATGATGTGTAAACTGATCACAAATGCTTTGATATGTATTATGAAATGGTTTGTGAGGGATGATTTTTTCTCATTTTTCTCGCTTGGGGGGACCACTGAAACATGATTCCTGCTGCTACCACCACCACTGGGTTAAAAGGCCTTTCCCTCTAAGCAAGGGGAGGTAGTGAACATTTTACAACACGCTGGGTTACTAAGTGAGCTGCTGAACATTTTACAGCTCAATATAACGGGTTCGCCCTTTGGGGGCTTCTGGCGGGGGTAATGAAGGCAGGGCAGGAAGTGAGTGGAGAAAGCTTACCTATTTCTCCAAGCTGCTGAAAAGCTTGTTGGTGAAGAATTACTTGTCGGTGAAGAGACTGTTGTTGAGGTGAGGAGTGCCCTGTGTTATGGAACCTCCCGGCACTGCTACACCAACCTGCAAATATGTGTCCACTCTCAAAGTCTTGTACTGGGAAAGACAGCATGGGATAATATATTATAAAATCTCTCTCTCTATCAAGGGCTGTATAATATAAGATAATTAATTGATACTCTCTCTCTCATATTTGTTTTTTTACATCCTTTTCTTCCTCTACCCTCCCTCTCTCTTTCTCCTTTCATAACTCTATACATACAGCCAGGCCTATACTTTGAGGCAGTGCCAACATTGCTAGACTGTTGACTGTTGACTTCCAACACAAAATCTGTCTCCTGGTCCCCAATAACGAGATTCATTTATATTTATCATTAACCTGGTGGTGGTAGCAGGTGGAAAGTGGAAAGTTTTGTTTAGTGGACAGCGCAACATCTGTGGTCATATGCCGGAGAGAGACAGAAGGGGAAGGAATTATAGGAGAAGGGAACAGATTCCAGGAGACGGGACACAACCCCCGATTAATACCTGGTACACTGCTGGGTGGACAGGGGCGTAGGGTATTGGAAAAGCCGCCCAAATTTTTCCACTCCGCCCGGGAATCGAACCCGGGCTCTCTCAGTTGTGAGCCGAGTGTGCTAACCACTGAACCACGAAGCCCCATAGGGCTGCATGCGGGTGACCACACTAAACTCAGCGATGTGTTTGAAAGCTGAAGCAGTCCGCTGGAGACCTTGCTCTTAGTGTGAAGGGGGAAGGGAGGGGGGGTCAGTTTAGTTAGTTATCAGGTAGTTTAGTTAGCTATAGTCCATGGACTCTTATAGTATATCGGCTTGTGTATAAAAGCCATATTTTCATATAGAATCTTGGCAACAAGTTTTATTATCATCTAAATACATCATCAAACAGGGAAAATTATGTTGCCAGTTTTTCTGTGTGGTCCCAGACTGATTTTCAGCATCAACAAATAATATCGTAAAAATTCCGCAAAAATAACATATTTTCAAATTATTTACAGTGTGTAACAATTTTAAATGGCCATAATTATCCAGTTTTGGAAAATATGTGATAAAGACTAATAGTGTGTGACTATTTTGTACTTATGGTATAAATGTTCACCAAAAGATTCTGCTTCTAGCAACTTAACAAGTAATTCTTATTGCAAAAGAATAACACAAATGTTAATGATCCGCTGTTTCAAGTTACAGCCACAAATGTCCACGACGTCAGTCCTCTTCAATATCCTGGCCATCTGTGATAGGATTAGTGTTCTGGCATGTGTCATCTCCTGTACAGTTGCACAATTCAGTGCACACAAGATTATTTTGTCTGCAAGAGCATCTGCGCGAACACTTGTTGGCTGAATCGATGTTAGTGGATCCGCAGTTGCATCGAATGAGTTGAAGAACTGCTTCTGGAGCTGGTGCTTCCTTTGATAGCAGTGGCATCAGTTTGTCATGTTGCATTTGCCATCCGAGCATGAGAGGATTTGGTATGACTGGATTTAAGACCAGGTCTTGTGACCAAACACTTGCTTGAATATGTGCGCGTCGGATGTGCTCGAGCCAAGCTCCATGTGTAGGTGGTAACATGTCTACTCCTTGGTCAGATCTCAGCCTTTTGAAGAGGTACCACCTGAGATTCTTTGCCTTGGGGATATGGAGTTGCTTAGGACAGAAGAGTGAGCATAAGAATTCTTCACACCCTTCGACCACACTATCTGATGGTTCGGCTCCTTCTCCAAGCCCATTCAGTGCAGCAAGTACGGTTGAACTGGCATTAAGGAAAGCTTTGAAGCATCCTTTTTCCTTTGCCTTGTATATGCCCAGTTGTATCGCATCCAGTCAGCGCATGCCATTTGATCAAAGCTGATGCTTTGTCGGAACCAAGCTTGTCATAGATGGGTTTCAGCTGGATGATGCGACGGCGTTCTCCGGTGCCCATGATCATTGCTGGTCGCGTACCAAGCATTGGCACCTACGAAGAGCCAAGAGCAGAACATCAGTGTCCTGTGAGTATATGTGGACTTCAAATCGTGTTCCTGCTACTTCTACAGCGTGTAATATCATCAGAGTGTCAGCTTCTTCGTGGGTGCTTACACCTGTAGATACATGACATTCAGAGTTTGTCATAATGCTGCTGCGTGTCACGGTTACTAGGTTCTTGGTAGTACTCTGGTTGATGAGTTGTTGTGCCAGGTACAAAGTGAGTGAATCCTTTGTCTCATTGCTTGCAAGAAATGTACCTTTGTCTTTGATACAAGTTGCATCTTCTACAATGTAGGAATTGATTCCCTTGGGCTTGCCTCTGCGGCTCTCCGTGTGCCCTCCTTGAGTGAAGATACTATGGTGTAATTATCAAAGATGATCCTCACTTGGCCATAACCTCGAGCTTTTGAGTCAATCAACTTGACATATGATGTGCCTAAATCCTTGCAGTTTTTGACGTTCTTGACAGCCATCAACTCATGCAATACAGCCATGCCATCAACTACAAGACAGAAACCCTCGTTTTCATCGTTGGTGCCCTGAGCATTGGTTCCTGGGGTTGTATTGTCATCTGGCTCCAGAAGGTTCTCCAGCAGGTGGATTACCATGCTCTTGTCAGTGGTCGGGTGGATTGCTCCATCTGGTTATGTACACAAACTCGTGGGTGCCAATCACTTCCTCTAAGTTGATGTCATCCCTTGAGGATCGTGCTATCACCAGCATCCTAGCAAACAGTGATGATGTTGCTTTCAGTGTGATCACTTGGGAACCGGCTTTCAGTTTAATTTCCTTGGCAGTTGCTGACCAAGACAGCAGTTTAACCTTTGTCATCTTGGCCCACAGGTTTCCATTGCCAATCAGACGATCTTCAATGAAACTTCTGTATGCATCCATGCCAATCTGCTCTGTGGACAGAATGCTTTCTTTGATGTTGTCGGGAATGATCTCCTTCGACAGAAGCTTGAACATCCGACCTGTCGTTGCATCACTGGCGGGCCCAGTCTCAGTTCCTTTTGATCCACTAAAGATGTTCCATGGCGACAGTACCTTCTTCAGTTGTGTGATTGCCTGTTCCTGGCGACGAACTTTGGCCTGAGAGAGGCAGTGGTGCTGTTGTTGTATTGTAGCACTGTTAGACACTGCTGCCAGTTGTTCACTGGAAGCAATGCGTGCCAACTCAGGACCAGTGAGACAGAACTTCAGCAAAGTCTTTGGGTTTGATGTTATTCCAGAGATTCCTCCTTGACCTTTGGTAGATTTATTTTGATGCTCCATTGCCTGGTCTACTGCAATACGAGTGAACGGGATAGTGTTGCTTGTATTCACTGTGAAGTCACCATTTACAAACTCTTGCCAAATCATTGGATCTGTGGTTTGTATCTCTTGCATTCGAGCTATGTATTCGGGTATGTTCTGCGCATAATATATACCTACCTTTATAGTGCCACAATACCCCAAAAACTACAAAAATGTCATGCAGAAACATATCTAAACCTATATGTATGTAGGCGCTATTTTCCAATCTTGATCGAACTGCTCGATTTTAGTGACTTTAGTTTCTGTAGTAGAAAGTCATGTGGGACCAAATGAAAAAACTGGCAACATATTTTTCTATGTTCACAATACTACCTGGAACATTTTCAACACAGTTGCCAAGATTCTATATAAAAAAATAACAACATTAAATTTTCCAACACAACCGGATATACTATTAACTTGAGCCCTGTGGCCTGGCCCGGGGAACCCCCCCATTGTTTACAGACCTAGCGATGACCTGCGATCTGTTATGTTAGCTATTTATGGAGTACATATACAGTCAAACCTCGATTTACGAGTTTAATTCATTCAAGAATAATGCTCGCACACCAAAACACTCGAAAACCAAAACAAATTTCCCCATTGAAATTAATGTAAATCCATTAATGCGTCTCATATCTCAAAAAAACTATTTACGTAAGAACCATCTTACATGTTATTTTTTTACAGAATTGACGTTATCTTACTAACAAGTAGAGATGATAAAGATATGAAACACAAGTCAAAGTGTTACGGTTGTTTCGGAGACTCCATAACCGCTGGCCATGCTTGAGGTGCAGGCTTCACCCCAGGGTTTAGCAGGTGGTTCCCCTATTCTCGGGGCACCGGAACTACACCCGACCACCAACGTGAAGCTAACTCGACATATCGTCCGAGATGGAGGGTGAACGAGAGTCAGTCACGTCCAGGAGGGCATACAAGATACCTCTCCATTAACATGAGTTGCAATAGCAATGATATTAATGACAATAATAATTACAAGATTATTTAATACTAAGCTATTCTAACCTAAAACTTATTCAAACCTAGCCATACTTTTTTTCTTTTTCCTTACCTCCCTTGGCTGGGCATGGTGGTGGGCCCAAGCCGGCAAGTGTTTATAGCGGCCCCATCTTGCTTTCCCTTGGACAGTCCCATACAGTCCAGGATGATGGTGGTGGTCTTCAGGACAAGTAGTCTGTGGCAGCGACAGATTCAAACCCTCATCATCCATGACGTAGCGAACGCAGGACCGGCACGCTAACCACTCAGCCACCGTCTCCTTCCCCAGCCTGTGTTCCGACGCCAAATATGCAAAAAGTAAAAACATATGCTTCAATGTGTCATCCCAGACAATATATATAAAGAGAATTAAATCTAAGCCATCCTAACCTAACCAAACTTTAATTAAACTAATCTAGTCTTAGCAAGCCACTATCAAAACACAATATAAACAGAAATGTATCTCCAGGTGTCCCCCCCAAGACCATATATTTAGAGAATTAAATCTAAGCTATCCTAACCTGCCCAAACTTGCTGAGCTATCCTAACAAGACCTAACTTAACCCGGTAGTAACAAGGGCCCAAATTTGTGGCTTTACAGTGTACCAGCGACGGGCCAAATTCTTGCCATGATATGTAACTTGATATATTAAGAAGGATATAAACCCCACCACTGACCATCAGGATCCACCGGGAAGAAGCCTACCGGCGCAATAGGCCAAGACGTAAAAATAAATAATAAATAAATAAATAAATAAATAGATGATCCATAAACTGATCACAAATGCATTGATATATATTATGAAGTGGTTTGTGTGAGTGATGATTTTTTTCTCATTTTTCTCGCTTTGAGGGAAAGGCCTTTAACCCAGTGGTAGCAGCAGGGATCATGTTTCTTAATGGTCCCTCCAAGCGAGAAAAATGGAGAAAAATCACCCCTC
Source organism: Eriocheir sinensis (assembly GCF_024679095.1). Classification (NCBI taxonomy): domain Eukaryota; kingdom Metazoa; phylum Arthropoda; class Malacostraca; order Decapoda; family Varunidae; genus Eriocheir; species Eriocheir sinensis. The sequence continues at coordinate 152,845 of NW_026111868.1, read as the reverse complement.
ACACAAACCATTTCATGTTATATATAAAGCATTTGTGATCAGATTATGTATCATCTATTTTGGGGGGTTTATATCATGGCACAAATTTGGCCCGTCGCTGCTACACGGTAAAGCCACAAATTTGGCCCATCGCTGCTACACGGTAAAGACACAAATTTGACCCATCGCTGCTACCAAGTTAAGAAACATGATCCCCACAGCTACTGGGTTAGCCATATACCTGCCGTGCGCTCTACTACCACAATGAAATAAAAAAAAATATATACAGCGTTGCACCCCAAGACAATATTTTAAGAGGCGGTGAGTATGGAGATGACCGTAGCCACCTCTCCCGCCAGTGACATCAACGGCAGTGTGGTGAGAGGCCTATCCTGCCTATCTATCCTAAACAAGTGGGTGTTATTCCAGAAAAAACACCCAAGTCTCATCACTTCACACTTATTTATATATTCAAGGGCTGAAAAATATCGGAAACATTAACAAAAAAAATGCTCGGTCAGCACTAAGTTATCCTAACCTTGGATTAAACTTAGATTTTAACGTAACCTCCTGTGAGACCAAGATAAAAATTGACAGACAAAATAGGTCGATTCCGGCCCTCGCAGTATCATGAGCAGACCTCCAGAATAACACCCGATGGTCTAGGATAAAAAAGTTGGAAAATTTCATTTAGTTGGCGCAACATCTGTGGTCATATGCCGGAGAGAGACAGAAGGGGAAGGAATTAAAGAAGGGAATAGATCCCAGGAGACGGGACACAACCCCCGATTAATACCTGGTACACTGCTGGGTGGACAGGGGCATAGGGTATCGGAAAAGCCTCCCAAATTTTCCCGCTCTGCCCGGGAATCGAACCCAGGCTCTCTCGGTAGTGAGCCGAGTGTGCTAACTGCTAACCACTGCACCACGAAGCCCCCAGGTCTAGGATAAGATACTGGTCATCAATAAGTTATCCTAACCTTGGATTAAACTTAGATTTTAACCTTAACCTCCTGTGAGAACAAAGTAAATATTGACAGGCATAGGTTCATGCCAGCCTTCGCAGTACCAGGAGCATGTATAACTCTAGAATGACACCCGATGGTCTAGGGTAAGCACATGTGGTCAAGGCAACAACGCTAACCTACATATTCCCCCTTAGAGTTAATAGGTTCACCACCCCGGGTCATCACCACCACATGCATCACCTAAAACCACCACAATCACCATCAATACCACCTCAGACACACATGAAATCACAACCATGTCGATGAAAACGCAAAACAATCAAGAGAAATAACACTGAAATAAATAAATCTGAAAAATTCGTAAAATTCACCCCGCCCGCTAGACGAGTCACCCTTAAAACACTTCTAGCTCACGTTAACCTTCAATATTTCCTGAGTAACACAACCCACACCTCATATCTGCAATAATACAACACAAATACACCCTAATCCTTAATATAGGAGTGCCCAGGCATCTTACACTGGTCAAAACTCACGGATATAAGGTCACGTACGGTTCGCTCCATCCGCCGGTTACGCCCTTATGACCTCACCGCTAAACGCCCATAATTCAATATTTAAGACCCTCACACCTCATTTGACCCCATCCATTAGGTCATTCAGCTTAGTTCTCCCTCTCATAGCGTTCAAAGTTCTTAGGTGTTATTGATAACTGAGAAAATACGTCACTTATGGTTCGCTCCATCCGCCGGTTACGCCCTTATGACCTCACCGCTAAACGCCCATAATTCAATATTTAAGACACTCACACCTCATTTGACCCCATAAATTAGGTCATTCATCTCAGTTCTCCCTATCATAGTGCCCGAAGGTCTTAGAGGTCATTAATAATTAAGGTCATATATGGAGCCGGACACCCCAAGCCAGTTATATACGTGACCTTTCTGACCTTACCGGCTTATATCCCGCTCTCCAACTTCACACACAGGAATGCAATGCACGTGTCGCCCTGCCCCTCAAGCCCCGTGCCGCCACGTACTCTACTTTACCGGAAATCAGTAAAAAACGATGAGCTTCTGAACGACCACGGCGGCCATTGAAATAAGGTCACACGGTCGCCTTTGTGAGCTCACCCCTAAACCTAATTCATTGTTTACGACATTCACGCCTCATCTGACCACATATATCAGGTCAATCCCCCTTAATTCTTCACTCTGTAGAGGTCAAAGGGCTTACTGGGTATCGATGATAAAAGTTCACACGTTAAGCTGATGGCCGCCTCTTATCTTGCATATATCACACATTTTCCGCCTTTTCCCCACATCACCGCTTGACCTCAAGAAGCATAGTGACCTTATATGTCATGACCTCAAGCCCCGTCTCGGTATACCCAGTAGTTTAAGAGAAAAAAAATATATATATACAAATATTTCCCTCACCAAACCGCGCCGCCATCTTACACCGAGGCCCCGCGGTCAGCCCACATTTAAATCCCCTTTTGATCACGTTCATCACACTTCTCGCCGTTATCGCCCATGTCAGAACAAGCACAAGGCATTCCTCACCTCTTTGATCTCCATGGCGTGTCTTTACAGCGGCGGCTAAGTCCCACGGAATCACATAAAACAGACATGACTCGTAATGGCGTCTAGACGGAGCAAATCCACAGGGAGAAAGGCTAGTCACGTGATCATAAGGGAATAACTTCGCCGCCAACTTCCACGAAATAGCTCTCACATGTTTACCTTCCCATTTTTTCCATATTTCAGTGTCATTTCTATCGTTCTATGACCCTATTTCGTCTCCAATACACGGCACAAACATCAGAGAAACATTTGTTATCACTGGAAGGCTAAATAACAAAGGAATAGGCTTGATTATTGACAGAATTATAGCAGACGTTATTTTCCCTCATTCCTTGCATCTATGGTCCGTGTGTCTGGTGTATTATTACCTTACAGGCAATATTAACCCTTATAAAGATCACGGGTGGACAAATAACATCAAAATAAGGCAAATCAATCAGTCTTTCTGGTGTGTGATGAGGTATCTTTCAACGAGTTATTTCGCACGGAAAAACGACACCACTGCTGCTCTTGCTCTTGCTGTAATTTGGGTCTGGGTCTTGACACTTTGCGAACGAAACTGCAGAAAGTGTAAAATTCTATCACCCTTCAGGACGGGTTTACAATATGATAGAATGAGCTTATAATTTAATTATGTGGGAATAATGGCTTCAGGGAGTTCTTAATACACTTAGTAATCTCCCTTAAGTGAAGCATGGAGGGAGGGAGAGAGAGATAGAGGGAGGGAGGGAGGAAGGGGAATGAATCACGTATTAATTAGATCTTAAAGCCATTGGTTACAACGTTTCTTCCTGTATAAAATGGTAATTATATCGCTTTTTCTCTTTAATTAAACCTAAAACCGTGTAAATAATGGCTTTGAAATGTTTAATAAGGGAAGATGGACGTTGGAACAGGAAAACTCATTCATTGTTGTACCTCAAAGCTAATTGTTCCAACCTTTACATAGATTTACATAGAAAATCAGACCACACAGACCCCATGGTCCAGACTTGGTGGTCTGTCCTTAAACCTAAGTGATTTTACATTAATCAGAAGACTCCAAAACGTTGCATTTCTACTCTAGTTGATATTAAGTTGAAGGATATATGCTGAAATGCTATATCTTATGCTATCAAGCTGATTTAAGCTTACGGTCACATGCTGACTTCATGATGCATGCTGACTTGAAATAAAGGTCACAATATATGCAGTAAGTTGAGTTCAATGACGGCATTGTTCACTTGTAACTCCTATGCTGAGCCTATAAAAAGTCAGCATTGAAAGAGATAGCCATGCTGACTCGATCTTATGCAAGCTGATTTAAACTTATGGCCATGCTGACTCATATGCTAATCTTAACTTAAATCCATGTTGAACTCCGAACTCAGCATATCAAGAAAACGATCATGCTGTCATATATAGACCACCATGCTGAGCTCAGAGTGGCTATACAGACTGAAATCAGTAACTCTTTAATGCATGCTGAGTTCAAAATAGGATCAGCATTGAGAAACAGCTAGTAGCCATCCTGTAGTAGTAGTAGTAGTAGTAGTAGTAGTAGTAGTAGTAGTAGTAGTAGTAGTAGTAGTAGTAATAGTAGTAATAGTAGTAGTAGTAGTAATAGTAGTAGTAGTAGTAGTAGTAGTAGTAGTAGTAGTAGTAGTAGTAGTAGTAGTAGTAGTAGTAGTAGTAGTAGTAGTAGTAGTAGTAGTAGTAGTAGTAGTAGTAGTAGTAGTAGTAGTAGTAGTAGTAGTAGTAGTAGTAGTAGTAGTAGTAGTAGTAGTAGTAGTAGTAGTAGTAGTAGTAGTAGTAGTAGTAGTAGTAGTATGCTGAGCTCAGAAAAGGTCATAGGCTGAGTTGAATTAAGCATATCGCTACAAAAAAGCTTCCTGTACCGACATATGCCGAGTTGGGGGATCGAGCCAGCTATAGGCCATGCTGACTTCAGACCATGCCGACTTAAAGAAATTCCGGGCCATGCTGAATTTGCTGAGCTTGGCTCCATATGTTTCACGAATGTAGGCAGATCAACATTGTTAATGATCGATGACACTTTGCGTACGAGGAACAAATTAAGGCGTAAAACTCAAATGTAGACAAGTAAAATCAGACTGAACCAAATTTTTCTCCACCAATTAACGTTGTAGTGCGAGAATGGAATAAGCTCCCTGCCTTCCTTCAGTGCTCACACGATTGATTTCCTTTAAACCCTCCCTTGTTGTGCTTTCCTTCCTACCATTGTATCTTTTTAATTTCATGGTGCTACCTACACATGTATTAATAGTTGTATAATCAATGGCATGTTCCTCCCTTCTCCTTTGTTGTTTACCTGCAACAATAAACTATCAATCAATCAATCAACAAGCTCGATCGGCCGTCACTTCCTTCAACTCAATATATTAACTAGAGTTGAAATGCAACCTTATGGAGCCATCGGATGAATGTAGAATCACTTAGTTTAAGGACAGGCCACTTAGTCTGGACCCTGGGGTCTGATTTTCTATGTAAATCTGTAAATTAAACCCATCCGAGAGCTATGACGTAATGTTTAAACCTCCGCGTACCCAATCAGCTGTTTTAATCAGCTGATCGGTCACCTCAGCACGCTACTGATATTATATCGTTTCCGGAGTCACCAAACTCGTACGGAACATGTCTATTGCATGACTTGACCTGTGACCTACATACCCAGACACGGGGGATGACTGAAATAATCTTATAGACTTACGAAAAAATAACGGGTTTTTTTTTCAGAATGGCAACACCGCCCGCTTGCCATAATAATTCTTCCGCCTCGTCATATATAATGCTATACTTAACGGTAACACCAATTAAGGGCTGATATCGAATTAAGCCGTGATGGGAAGATCGTTCGTAAGATTTACCCCCTAAATACGGGAAGAGAGAGAGAGAGATAGATGCTGACTTTAAATGCTGACTTCATATATCACTTTTCTTCATCGAGTCTAGCTGAGCCATGCTGAATGCTGAGAGCCACAAGACATGTATAACAATCAAGCCTAGGCTGAGCTCTGAAAATAGAGGCCATACATATGCTGATCGAGCTGAAGCATATTGCTACAAAAATCTTCCTATTTAACAACATATGCTGAGTTGGACGAGGCCATGGATACTGGCTTCAGACAATTAATGCATGCTGACTTAAAGGAAGGTCACGTACAGCACTCAAAAACGTTTATGCTGAGCTGATATAAATTGAGCATAAAAAATGGCCATGCTGTAACTTGTATGTTAATTAAGCCATGCTGATCAAATCCTTACTAAACTCAGATTAACAAAGTCAGCATATTATATTTATAGCATAGAATTGGTATGAAAAAATCGGTCATGCTGAGTACAGCCTGACATCATGGAATCTTTAATGCTGTCATGCTGATATCTTGACCATCCTGAGTTCAAAATAGTCAGCATTGATATACAGGCTATGCTGAGTGAGAATTAACATTACTGACTCAATAAACCCCCATATGCTGAGCTCAGATGGGAAACTAACACATGCTGACTGATTCTGGGCCATGAGGTTGTTGACCAATCCTTCCCCACTTATAAATTACTTGCAATACTTATAGGCTACTTTTGTGACTCTGTGTAGGCCTACATTCCATAATACTCAACCTACCCTCAATCCTCTCTTTCTCTATACCAACTGGATTTAGACATTAAAATTCTTCCTTATGAACTGTTCTTATAAATTACTTGCAATACTTATAGGCTACTTTTGTGATTCTGTGTAGGCCTATATAGTCATTCCATATTCAACCTAACCTCGATCCTCTCTCTTTCTATACCAACTGGATTTAGACATTAAAATTCTTCCCTTTGAACTGTTATTATAAATTACTTGCAATACTTATAGGCTACTTTTGTGATTCTGTGTAGGCCTATATAGTCATTCCATATTCAACCTAACCTAGATCCTCTCTCTTTCTATACCAACTGGATTTAGCAATTAAAATTCTTCCTTTGGGGGTGTAATTAATCTCTGTAGGCCTATCCTCACTCAATCTGATGCCTTGGAACTTGGATACATAGCCAGTATTAATATATCTGAGTGCTGTGTTGGGTAATTAATCACTTACTTGATCCTGATAAATACTGTTTGGGGACATCATTAATTCTTCTCGGTCAATCCTTGTTCATTGATATGCTCAGGAACTTGGATTATAAACAAGTCTGAGCTTTTAACAGTAAACACATAGTAAATTCTGACAGCACGGGACTTTTCCAAACAGTCAAATTCCCTCTATATAAATAGTTTGTGGGTGGCTGGGGAGCTAATTCATTCTCCTAGGTCAACCCTCCCTCTTTCAATGTGATGGTTTAGCCCCTTGAATTTTTGCCGGTACTAATTATAAGCTTTCAAGTGTTAAATATATAGCAAATTCTGAATAAAAGTCCTTTGCAGATGGTTAGACTCCCTCACTCAATCCCTTCCTACACAGTTCTCCTTGCATAATAGACTCATTGTTATTAAGTTAGTAATAAGCATCTAAGCAGAATAATGACCAAGATAAGCTATAGATAAAATTAATATAGATATACGTAGACAGAACCTCACAAGTTAAGCTATTTCCAGTTTCCAAGGGCTGAGTTAAGCTGGGAGTTAGGTTAGATCCTCGCATGAATTTAAGCTATTTCCAGTTTCCAAGGGCTGAGTTAGCTGGGAGTTAGGTTAGATCCTCGCATGAATTCAAGCTATTTCCAGTTTCCAAGGGCCGAGTTAAGCTGGGAGTTAGGTTAGATCCTCGCATGAATTCAAGCTATTTCCAGTTTCCAAGGGCTGAGTTAAGCTGGGAGTTAGGTTAGATCCTCGCATGAATTTAAGCTATTTCCAGTTTCCAAGGGCTGAGTTGAGCTGGGAGTTAGGTTAGATCCTCACATGAATTTAAGCTATTTCCAGTTTCCAAGGGCTGAGTTAAGCTGGGAGTTAGGTTAGATCCTTGCATGAATTTAAGCTATTTCCAGTTTCCAAGGGCTGAGTTAAGCTGGGAGTTAGGTTAGATCCTCCCATGAATTTAAGCTATTTCCAGTTTCCAAGGGCTGAGTTAAGCTGGGAGTTAGGTTAGACCCTCACATGAATTTAAGCTATTTCCAGTTTCCAAGGGCTGAGTTAAGCTGGGAGTTAGGTTAGACCCTCACATGAATTTAAGCTATTTCCAGTTTCCAAGGGCTGAGTTAAGCTGGGAGTTAGGTTAGACCCTCACATGAATTTAAGCTATTTCCAGTTTCCAAGGGCTGAGTTAAGCTGGGAGTTAGGTTAGACCCTCACATGAATTTAAGCTATTTCCAGTTTCCATGGGCTGAGTTGAGCTGGGAGTTAGGTTAGACCCTCACATGAATTTAAGCTATTTCCAGTTTCCAAGGGCTGAGTTAAGCTGGGAGTTAGGTTAGACCCTCACATGAATTTAAGCTATTTGCAGTTTCCAAGGGCTGAGTTGAGCTGGGAGTTGTTAGACCCTCACATGAATTTAAGCTATTTGCAGTTTCCAAGGGCTGAGTTGAGCTGGGAGTTGTTAGACCCTCACATGAATTTAAGCTATTTGCAGTTTCCAAGGGGTGAATTAAGCTGGGAGTTCCGTTTCCTTGTCTATATCTACCTAAATTCCCCTTCAATCATTAGCCGGGCACTCCACACCTCCCCTTTCTTGACCATTCCACTCCTCCACTTCTGTACGGGAGACTGATCTTTTTACCCTTCAGACATATAAGATTGAAGACATTTTTTATCAGGTTCAAAACTCCTAGCTTTTCTATCATACCTTCAAGTTGGCACCATCTTGTAACCTAACTTGCATGGGAAACTGTACTTCTTGACCCTGGAGAGATATTCCTTTGTTACTGTGACCTTGTTTTGTCCACAAGTTAATCATACAAAGCTATTATATATATTCTGTAACCTAACTTGTATGGGAAACTGTACTGCTTGACCCTCACAGGTAATAGGTATATGGTTCCATTGAAAGATATGCAAATTTTAACATGTCCAAATTCATAGCTTTCATATCAGACCCTCCAGTTTAATTAAGCCACCCAGCTGACACTATCCCCTGCTTGGACTCAATTTATAAAGAAAACTGTACTCGTTAATCCTCGAGTCATTTCCCCTTTTTCCAGCTCCTTAATTAGCGTGACCTCCCAGCCATATACAGTTTATCCAGTCCACTAGTATTTAACCAGTAGCTCCAGGGCCATTGGATATAAGCATAGGTCAATCATTTAGGTATGGATGAACAGGAATTTAACCCCTATAAAAGATATACGTGAGGGGAGGCAGCCGGTAAGGAAACATATATCGAGGGCTGAATCATATCAAAGCTATACCCAAGATTATGACACACTATAAATATCTCTCTAGCCAGGGCCAGGATATAGGCAAGGGTTCATATATAAGGAAGAGCAGGAGTTCAACCCCTATAAATAACATTTGTGAGGACTGAATCATCAAAGCCACCCTAAAATTATTAAACTATACTATATATCTAACCATCATATAGCTACACCCAGGGTCATTGGATATAAGCTTGATTCTAGGATTAAAGATGAGCTCCGGGAGGGCAGCATGAGCCAATGCAAGATGGCGCCACTATAAACACTTGCCTGCACCAGAACGGGCTGGGCCGACCATCAGGCCCCACCGGGAAGAAGCCTTGGGCCGACCATCAGGATCCACTGGAAAGAAGCCTACCGGAGCAATAGGCCATGACAAAAAAAAAAAAAAAAAAAAAAAATGACAATGCTTTCAGGGGAGTTACAGACAGGGGTGCTTTTATAACCCAGGTGGAAATGTGACCCTTCCTCTGTACCATGAACCTAAAAAACACATATTTGACAAGGCTTTCAGGGGTGCTTTTATGACCCTTCCTCTGTACCATCAACCTAAAAAAACATCATTGAGAACCCAATTACTGACCTTTTTGGCCTTGGAAATATACAACAGAAAATACAAGACCCAAACAGTCCCCTCAATAAACAGACATACAACTGATTAGTAAAATAACACAATAAAAAAAAATATATAAATACGAGTCCTGAAAATGTAGACTGTTAGAACAGGGAAATATATTAATTGGTAGATTATTTTATGAGAGGTAAGGCTTGGTAGAGGTTGCATGTGCTTGGTAAGGCTTTCATATGGTATAGTATGTTTCCCGGGCGTTTGATGTGCTTGGTAATGCTTTTTAACACGGTAGCAGCGACGGGTCAAATTTGTGGCTATACCGTGTAGCAGTGACGGGCCAAATTTGTGCCATGATATAAACCCCCCAAAATAGATGATGCATAATCTGATGACAAATGCTTGGATATGTATTATGAAATGGTTTGTGTGAGTGATGATTTTTTCTCATTTTTCTCGCTTAGAGGGACCGTTAAGAAACATGATCCCTACCACCACCACCACCACCACCACGTTCTTACGTTCTTCTGTTCAACCGTACTGCACGCATGGGTGGGTAAAAGATACACACATATATATAACCGTACGTGTTTGAGGATAATCTCCCTCCATAGTCAGGATTCTCACATGACTTGGACACATAGTCTTTTTTTTAATTTTTAATCTTTTATTTTTTGAGGTACAAGCCTAACGGAGGTGCCCCCATATAGGCCTGAACCCCTCTCTGATACCTGGCCTGTACTGCTGCTCTCAAATGATGTCAAACTATTTTTTTAAGGTGGAGACATCTCTAGGGGGGAACGGAACCTGACGGAACCTCCCTCGCTAGACGCTGATCCGACAGGCTTCAAGTTAGGGGTCACCTGAAGCTCTGGCCGGCAGCTTAGACTATGGGTTAGGATACTCCAGCCAGCATTAGTATGGGTTAGCATGACAGCGGAAATGGAATGGGGTTATGCAAAATCCATGAGTTGTTACGAAAGCCAGAGAGAATTGTCATACGTAAGCAGGAGTAGTTCTCATGCGAAATTTAAGCCGTAAGTTGCCGGAGTTTTTATGCAAAGCCGTGCGATTAGTTATGAAGGAAGAGTGAAGAGAACCGTCACACGAAAACTATAGGTGTTATACAAAATCCATGCGGGTTAAGCGAGCAGGAGTTAGTACACAGAAGCCATGCCATTCATTTCGACAGCAGGCGCAGAGCGAGGTGTTACGAATAGCAGAAGCAGAGTGAGTTATTACGAGGGCATGCAGATGTTACACCAGTCCCAGGAGTGCAGGAGTTGATACCCGGAGCAGCAGAGGTTGTCCTTGGTAACTGAAATTAAAAGGTTTTGTTAATACTCAGAGTACCAGAACCAGTAATTGTACTCAGACTAATTGCAGTAGAGGTTGCTGATTAAGTCACACCACTACGGTAACACTTATGAAATCACCCTTACATTAGTTAGCCCCCACAGGACGTTACACATACTTATAAATGTATAGCCTTCGAACAGTACACTTAAAGATTTCACAGTATTTTTTTTTCAAGGGCAAAAAAGTGTAGAAAAATAAAGCCCACTACTTGCTGCTCCCACTTAAATACTTATATATATATATGTAACCTTTATACATTACACTTAAATGATTCCAATCACTACACGCTTATTAGAGAACCCGGTACACACTTTAATATATAACTTAATACCTTACACACTTACTTTACACTTAAATAACGTAGGGAAACACTTACTTAGAATTATATACCCAAAAACCAAAGATTTTATAAGTATAGCAATACCAAACACCTTATAACTAAAACCCCATTTAAATACATACAAATTATATTACAGCTTAAATATGTAACCCTGTAAACATGCATAGAAATTATTAGTAGATATATTTTAAATTCAATACTTTACATAATACAGATCATTTAAATATTTTCCTTGGCACATATACTTCTGCCTGTATTTATAAGTTGCCTCCTCCTCCTCCTCCTCCTCTTTCTCCTTCTTCTTCCTCCTTCTCCTCCTTCTTCTTTCTCCTCCTCCTCCTCCTTCTTCTTCTTCCTCCTTCTTCTCCTCCTCCTCTGCAGTGTTTGGCCTGTAAGAAAGAGATGGGATTGTCAGACACTTCCAACTCTAACATTAACTATATTTTAACCCAGTACACAAGCTGAAAGTAAGAGGTTTTTGTTAATTAATAGCCATAGTAGAAAGGGTTTGTAGGAGTTACCCACAGCACCAGAAGCAGTAGTTGTACATAACCTTAGATTGGTTACCCCACAGGACCTTACACACTTATATACTTATAGATGTAGCCTTCATAGATTACACTTAAGTAATTCCCACAGAATGCACCATTAGACTTAGATTAGTTACCCCACAGAACCTTACACTTAAATGCTTATAGATAAGTAGCCTTCATAGATTACACTTAACCCCTTCACTACGGCCGGGCCAAAACAGCGCCCCGGACTGTATCCGAGATCACCGTGCGCGCCAAATTTCAAATGTCGCTATTGAATATAACAAGTTTTCAGCCATAAACTCAACATAATCATCATGTATTATATACGAAAACATGCAGAATTAAATGGTGCACATAAAGAAACTCACTACGGCCAGGCCAAAACAGCGCCTCCTCGACGTATCTGGGATCGCCCTTCCCTTTGAGCGTAACAAAACCAATCATACATTACCTTAGCCTAGCTTGCATGGTAGTGTTGTCAAGTCCCCCCTCACCCAATCCACCCCTCTACAGCCTCCTGCAGTCTTCCTCCCCCACCTCCGCACAGACCTGAAAGAAAGTCTCATTAGTCAGATAAAGGTTCATCTCCCTGCAAGCACACACACACACACGGAGTACCACAGGGTTCAGTATTAGCACCGATAATCTTCCTGGTATATGTAAATGACATGGCTGAAGGAGTTAATAGCTACATAAACCTGTTTGCTGACGACGCTAAATTACAAAAACATATAAGAAACAAAGAAGATTGTGAAATATTGCAAGAAGACCTATACAAAATTTGGAAATGGAGTATGGATTGGGAGATGGAATTTAATGTGAAAAAATGTCATGTTATGGAAATGGGTAAAAGTGAAACAAGACCAATCTGGATATACAAAATGGGAAATGGTGAAACATTAAAAAAAGTGCATGAAGAGAGAGATCTGGGAGTAGTGATGAGGGATGATAACACAGGGTAACAACCAAAAAATCGTCAGGGGTTTCTCAGCTGATTCTGACTAATTTTGGTGTTCTGAGTCCGAATATCACACTGATTTTGCTCTATCAGGTCAACTTTTTGAGATACAGCCATAGGCCTACCTGACGAGCTATACATATGCTAATATCAGGGGTTTTGAGTTCAATCATATTTTTCTTGAAGAATATATCGAATTACAAAACTAACTTACTTCTCTAAATTAGCTGCATACGTGTCAGTCAGTCATCCTGCTGACAGTCAGCTGCATCCTGCTATTACATATTACATATATTTTTTTTTAATATTTTTCAGGTCATTGATATGGCTTCGGCGCGACGGTCATGCAGGAATAATCCTGACGTTTTCTGCTACATCTGCGGAGAATACACGCTGTCAGTGGACAGGAAGAACATCACAGGATTTGTGAAGCGCGCCTACCAGGCTTACTTTGAAGTCAAGCTGGGTGACCAAGATAAGTCCTGGGCACCGCACACGGTGCAAGACGTGCGTGGAATACCTCCGGCGGTGGACGAAGGGCGAAAACTTCACTGAAGTTTGGGATTCCGATGGTTTGGAGGAGCCGTTTGAACATGCATCGGATTGTTACTTCTGAGACATAAATACTAATGGCATCAACCGGAATAATCGGCACAGAATCCAGTACCCGACCTTCCATCTGCCCGCCGTCCAGTTGCTCACTGCGAAGAAATTCCTGTACCAGCGTTCAGAGAGCTTCCTGACAGCGACGACGAGGCCACCACTACAGACGAGGGAGGAGATACAGAAGAGGAGTATGGTCCGCAGCCCTTTTCACAAGGTGAGCTTAATGATCTGGTTCGGGATCTCAGCTTGTCGAAGACTTCCTCCGAGCTGTTGGCCTCTAGACTCAAAGATAAAATCTACTTGGCGAGGACGCGCGTATCACTTTCTTTCGTAGAAGGCATGAGGACTACATGGGCTACTTCTGCCAGGAGGAAGACCTCGTGTACTGCCGAGATGTCGCCGGTCTTTTTGTTAAACTCGGCGCTTCTCAATACGATCCGAGAGATTGGCGACTCTTCATTGACAGCTGCAAGCGCTCTTTGAAGTGTGTGCTCCTCCACAACGGGAACCAGTTCGCCTCAATTCCTCTTGCACACTCCACAACTCTCGAAGAGAACTATGAAGCAGTGAAGTACGTGCTCGACAAAATCCAATATGAGCAGCACCAATGGATCATCTGCGTCGACCTCAAGATGGTGAACTTTCTACTTGGTCAGCAGTACGGGTTCACAAAGTACCCATGCTTTATATGTATGTGGGACAGTCGAGACAGAGCCCAGCACTATGTAAAGAAAGAGTGGCCGGCGCGAGAGCAGTTAGTACCTGGGGCGAGAAACATCATAAACGAACCTCTTGTTGACCGGGAGAAGATATTGATCCCACCGCTGCACATGAAGCTTGGGTTAATGAAACAGTTCACGCGCGCTTTGGACAAGGATGGGAGGTGCTTCAACTACCTGTGCCGAGCCTTTCCTCGACTGACCATTGAGAAGCTGAAGGCCGGCATTTTCGATGGCCCACAGATACGGCAGCTCATCAACGACACAGAGTTCCAAAACTCCATGAACACGCTAGAGTGCGCCGCCTGGAAATCGTTTGTGGAGGTGGTGAACAACTTCCTGGGGAACACGAAGGCAGCAAACCACGCCAGACTCATCAGCAGCATGATAGAGGCTTTTCAAAAACTCGGGTGTTTGATGAGTATAAAGATGCACTTCCTATTCTCACACATGGAGAAGTTTCCTGAAAACCTTGGGGCGATGAGCGACGAGCAGGGAGAAAGGTTCCATCAGGACATGCGCCAAATGGAGGAGAGGTACCAGGGGAGGTGGGATGCAGTCATGCTGGCGGACTACTGCTGGTCGCTGAAGAGAGACAACCCAGCAGCTGCTCACGCACGGGAATCGAAGAAACGCCGATTTATGCCGTGAACTCTGAAATTTTGTGTCACGTAACGTTTATTTAGAAGTATTATATGCTTATCAAATTTGATGGAGTAAATAAAAACTGAATGAATTTGGATACGTTGACTTTTATTTCTTGAGGAAAACGGAAAAAATCGTCAGGGTTTCTCAGCTGATGATCCACAGAAATTTGTTTTTTTACGAAAAATCGATTATAAAAAAAATTCTGTAGCAAAAAATCTTGACCTGATTGAGCAAAACCAAGGTCATTTTCGGACTCAGAGCATCAAAATTAGTCTAATTCAGCTGGAAAACCCTGGACGATTTTCAAAAAATATTTTTTTGTTACCCAGTGTAATCAACCAGAGAGTCATATAAATCGGATCTTTAGAGACACATATAACTTGGTGAAAAATATTGGAGTAGCATTTAACTACATGGACAAGGACATGATGAGAAGGCTAATCACTACCATGATTAGACCAAAATTAGAATATGCAGAGGTAGTGTGGTCCCCCCATAAGAAGAAGCATATAAAGAAACTAGAAAGAATACAGAGGATGGCATCAAAAATGGTCCCAGAGTTGGAGGGATTAATATACGAGGAAAGATTAAAGGAAATGAACTTAACAACACTGGAACAAAGAAGAGAAAGGGGAGACCTAATCCAAATTTATAAATTATTAAACAAAATAGATGAAGTAGATAATGAAGAACTGCTACTAACAGAAGGAAACATAAGCAGAAATACAAGAGGACACAGTAAAAAATT